>NW_008690771.1:2577-46468 GCF_000695815.1 Acanthisitta chloris | reverse complement strand
GCTGAACAAGACAAAATAATAACACTGTAGAGGGCTTGGTTCAATTTTTGCAGGACAAACTAACCCTTCAGTAGATTTTTTTTATATTTTTTCATTGTACATGAGCCTTTCTTTGGTTCTCTCAGCACAAGAGAAAACTGACTGGATGAGGATAGGGTCATAATGCTTTTTCAATTTTAACCAAGAACTACTTATTCACATAAAAACCTAAAATTATCTCAAACTGATTTTTAAGCATTTTACTGAAAAATAATACATAGAAAAGTATGGGATAGAGTAGAGATAAATATGAATAAGTAGCAGCATACTAGAGCCATAGAACAGCTTATAGCATGACTCGAAGCAATATTTGATCATTTCTCAAAAGCTATTTCTTAAATTAATCACATAGACTTTTGGGTACAAAATCTTGTTGCTGTTTGGCAAAGATTAGGTATAGCCTTATTTTATTACTCAGATCTTGCCTAAAGTAATTAAAATAGTCTATAAAATCAACTATCTGAACACATGTTCAGTTAGATGGGAGCAAACAGATTAAATTGAAAGTAATTTTTTTCCAAGCAATTTGCAGGCTGGAAGTAATTAATACAAAAAATGATTGCAAGAAATATACTGTAGTATTAATGTTTAGCTTAGGTTTTGTTTTCAGGAGGCTATTGAGTTATTAGTATCTCAGACAAGTTAACTGCTATTGTAATTTTTATGATGACACAAATATAGCACCTTTTCTCAGTTTAATCATCTTAATTCCAATCTTTTAGCCCCACCCACCAGTGGCTCTCAATTGAGCAACATGCATTTTGCCTGTTACAGTAGCTATTTAATGAAGTATTAACTTGCAGCTGCTGGCTGCTGTTCAGTCTGCACCCTGAGGTGCAGACTTTGGCTTCCACAGGACGTATATAGCTGTTCCCTTGCATGGCTGATTGATGCATAAAAGGGATGGCACTTCACTTACTGTGTTTGTATCATCCTGACCAGTCCTGTTATGCCAGCTAAATTTCTGTCATTTGGGTTTCTGAGGGTCTGTGCATGGGGCCACATATATTTCAATATGCTCTCCAGGAATTCCAAGATTATTTTTTCCAGGAGAAATTGCATGATTTTATTGGCTTTTTATTTTGGTTTTTTTCTTCCTAGATGTGTATGAGAAGCTGCACTTGACATTTGCATTTTGGTTTCTTCAGTGTGAAGTTGTAAATTAGTCTCAGATTGCAGTTTGGGCACGGAGACTCATGAACTTCTGTAAACCTTTTGATGTCCTCTGCCTGTGATTATAAGACTATAATGAATCTACACACAGAAAAAGATGTTAAAAAGCTGAAGCTGAGAGCTTCTTGAGAACAACCATATAATGTCTGTAAAAATATGGGCTTGCAACAAACAGATGTTTTTACTACAATTTCCCAGACTATCAGATTTTATAAAGAGAGCTCTACATGGTGGTATACCAAACACCCTCATCTTCTCTCACAACATCTAAGGGAGACGGAAAAAGAAAATATTCTTTCACATAAGCTGGAATTACTGAAGTTGTGGTCAAAACTGGGCAAATTCTCAAGCACAGTTACATGGGTATGAGACATGTCTGGGTATAATGATGAATAAGGATAATTCGGGAAATGTTTCTTAACACTAGGTCTAGTTTTAGAGGCCTAAATAAGGTTTTCCTTCTCATTTGTTCTGAAATGTCTTCAAAACACCTTCAGAAAATGCCAGAGGACAACCAAGGAACTACAAGCTAGTAAGATTCTCCTTGGTCCCTGGAAAGGTCATGCAGCAAATCCTCTCAGAGCACACTTCTGGGTGCAGGAAGAAAAAGAAAGTGGCTGGTAGCACTCAGTATGGATTTATCAAGGGTCAGGCATCAGTCATGCCTGGCCAACCTCATTTCCTCCTATGATAAAATTACTGTTTCAGGTAGAGGGGAGAGCAGCAGATGTCATTTAGCAAGACATTCAAGGTTTTTCCCATCATATTCTTGTATTTAAGATGGGATGCTACAGTAGGGATGGGATAAAGTCAGGTGGTTTATAATCAGGATGGTTGGTTGGGTTTAGAGAGTAATGAGTAATAACTTGTCTTTACCTGGAGTTTGGCAACAAGAGGATTACTATAGTGGTCTGTACTGGAACAGGCTGGGGTGGCAAGAGGAATACCTGTCCCCTGTGGCCAGGCAAATGCTCCTCATGCATGTGCTGTCTGTGTTAGGCAGGTTCCATAAAGCCAGATTGCCCTTGTCCCCACATGAGAGCTGTATTTTCATGGGAAATGTTCTGAGAACATGCTTTAGACACAGGTCAGTACAAGGCTTTCACAGTCATCCCTAATACCTCCTTTCAAGTTATACCGTCAGATTCAGGTGAAAGAAAGTCCTCACTTAAAGCAATATTAGAGAGCAGCTCAGAATTTAATCTCATTTACTTTGGGGCTTTCCTTTTTTAACCCTTGTATATCTATTAGTCATTAACTGATAAAGATTCCATCACCTCCATCAGCTGAGGGCAGAGTCCCCAGTACTGCATCAAGAGCTATGTGAGAAGCAGCTCCTATTGCTCAGCTATTATTTAATGTTTTTATTTCTTATGTAAAATACCACATACTCCATTTTCAAGGACCTTTTTTTTTTTTTGATTAAGTGGACTCAAACCCTCACTAAAGTGAAAGTGCCCACAGCACACTCAGGGGCTTAGAAGGCTAAAGGCAGATTACAGCTTGGGGTTTTTTCCCCCAACATATAGTGACAGTGTGTTGTGCTGCTTATCCTGGCCTCTGCTTCCCCTCACTTAAGTTAGTACCTCTTATTTCAATTAGGCAGGAGATCGGTGACCATCTATGCTCCTTTTCCTTTGCCATTCTCTCGTTTCTATATACATCTGTCTGTAGCAACAGCATCTCAGCAAACATGTGATATGTGTGAATTTATCCCAGTTCTGCTGCTCTGTGTGGTTATTTTGACATTGGTTGTGCCAGAGAGATGCTGAAACAGGGCTGACTTTGCCAGCATGCTGGCAGTGTAGTACAAAGTGGCTTTGTCACCTCTAAGCAGATCAGTCAGGTAACTCATGTGCACAAAATCTGTTTAACTGAATCGAAAACCTCATGAACATGAAGATACTCACTTGTGTAAATATTTGCCAATTATGGCCTTAAGTCAGGAAGCAAAGACATGAAGCCTCAGAACACAACTCAGGACATACAGATTCTGAAAACGTCTCTTTGGTAGTTTTGTTCTGATTCATCACCTTGTGTTTTGTATTTCATGTAAGAAGTGATGGCCATTTTATACATTTATTTGATAAAGAACTCTTTTTTTTTTAATGACTTGTATTTGACTTGTTTGCTGCAATTTTTTTTCTTCTGTCATATAATTTCTCACCAGCTTTCTTGTCTGTTCATATCTAGTTCTTTCTATCTTTCTGGAGAGGACTTGTCCCCTACTCTTTTTATCAGAGATGTTTTATCAGTTCCTTTGCTCATAGTTGGAATCTCTCAAACTTCTTCTTGGTTTATCAATATCCTTCTGTAGTCAAGTGCTTAGAAATGCATACAGCTATCCAACTGCAATCTTTCCTAAAGACATATAAAAAAGAATAATTACTTCTCCGGCCTTATAAATGATACCCCATAGTATAATAAACTAAAAGACTTTGTCTTCTGTAGCAGAAATCACAGTGCACACACATACTTAGCATGTTTAATTTGTTATCTACTATCAACTCCAAAATTAATAAGTTATTAGTAACTCTGGAGCTCCCAGAACCCTCTGGGATTTTTCTCTTTAGATAGAAGCATCAGCCTCATTAATGCCATTATAATTTATTCATCACTCTCTAATGTTCTGTTAAATTCCTCTCTACTTTCAAAGTTAGAATTAAATATGTGTATGAACCATGTTCATTTCTGACTGAGTAAAGGCCCTCCAGGAACTAACGAATTCAACATTTAGCTGATGAATGACAGTCAGTCCCTTGCAGCAAGCTCAGTTATCAGTTACATTATGAATTCTGGAGGGTGGAAATTATTTGCTGTTTTTCTTTATTGTGATCTTTCATCACTGATGTCAAAGGGTGTTGTGCATCTGGTGTCAGTGAACAGATACCAGGAATTTGTGTTATCTTTTAGTTTCAGTAATGAACCTTATTCACTGTATAGCAGGAGATGCAGTCGGACCTATGTTTGGAATCATTAAACATGCTCAGCCAGAAATATAATAGACATGTTGCTCAATCACAACTTCTTAGGCTGTGTAAGAAATGTCTGTTGACTCTCCATTTCTTCTGTTGAGACAAAAGTAAGAGGAGAATTAAGTTAGGGCTAAAATCTACCCAAGTCATAAAGTCTTAGATTGTTCTGGTTTTATGAGGAAACACACAGGCTGGAAACAGACCCTTAGCTGCTGCACGCTGAAGTCAGTGGGTCTGCCCACCAAGGGTGGGGGAACAGCAGCATAAATCCAGTAGAAGCTGAAAGCTTCTGACTTCTGCATCTCGATGCAGCTTGGAACACATTCAGCAGTTGCCTCCAATGGTGAGAAGATATTGGGAAAGATGAGATATAAGAAGAGCTTTGCCAGCATCCCCCTATGATTCATCTGCAGTTGCTGCAGAGCGATCTGCCACAACATCAGGGTTGTCAGCACACACTGCTGCAAAGCAGTGGCAGGTTGTAGTGCCCCTGAGAAACAAGTTTCCCCTCTGGAGACAAGGACATGTCACCCTGTGGTGAGAGAGGACTGTAGAGATGAGAGGTCTGCTGCCTCCAGGGATGTGATTTCTGAAGTGCTGGAAGAAAGCAATTGTTGGCAATTTTCTGGGAGAGAAACAACACACGAGTTATTGATTGATTCTTACTGTCAGGTAATCTGAGTACAAACTTTCTGTGAGGAAAGGCCAAAGTGCCAAATACACATTTCACCATTTTTGAGAACATCTACATCAAACTGATGACAGGCAGAACTACAGTCCCCCCACTTCATGTAATATATGCTTCCAAAGTTCAATAGCATTGTCATATAATTCAAGTGTTTGCTTCAATCATTATTCATAACTTCTGTTAGAGCTGAAGTTGGGAAAATAATGAAAATATTATTCATGGAATGTATTAGTCCTCAAATTCCATGAATCTCATTGAATAAATTATTCAACAATTATTATCTCCCTCTTCCCCCTCACTCCTCCTCCCTTACCCCAGGGATTTTCAGATGACTACTCATAAGGAGGAACAGGCATAGCTGCAGGTGTTGGCCCAAAGTGGAGATACTGTAGCCATCCTGTATGACCCAGGTGAATGGATATGAACATGACCATTCAACACACAGTGTGTGTGGCTCCTCCATTTCATTTTATGTATGGGACTCCAAAAGATATTTCTGTCCAAAAGCCCAAAATGACACCAGATGCCTGGGCATATACAACTGAATAACATCCTGAATAATATTTGAATAACTACACTTTCTTCAGAGGCAGATCATGTCTGAAATGGCCCTGCTTGTCACTCCCCAGGGATGAATGTTGGCAGCAGCAGCTTCTGCTTGGAGTCTGCAGCCGAGCTGTGCTCCTGTTGCTTCTGTGAAGGTGTCATGCAGGAGAAGGGCAGTACTCTTCCAAATTAGTTGTGGCAGTACTGGAAGTTTGTGCTCTCTAATAAATGGCATTTATTAAGAGAATTTTATAAGATCAGGGCTTAAATTTAGATTATTTGCAGTTATTTTTATTTAAAGCTGAATTCTTCATCCCTTCTAATGAAGGAAGATTCAGGACAGGGCTGCACCCTGCAGTCTCATGTGGAAGTATCTTGGAGTTATGGGCTTCACATGTTTGCAACCAGGAAGGTAGTTGTCTTGTGCCCGTACCTGCTGAAGTGTGGGATAAGACCTGAGAGCCACGTGTACTTTATGAGTAGTGTATGGGGTTTGATCAAGAGGGCACTGACCTGAAACTACCAGTGCAAGTCTACCACAGGCCTGCTCTATGGGCAGGTCCCAGCACTGCTCCTCCTCTTCATCTTGCCTGTCTAGGAGTCAGGAACTTTGAGTAGATGCTTCTTCATAGCATCTTGTACAAGACATACAGTTGCACTGAGTTCTGCTCCCTCTCACAGCTCAAAAGGAAGGAAAACAGGAAGAAGAGATTATATATGTTTACAGTGCAGGTGACTGCAACCCAGGCTCCCTTTGAGACTCAGTGGGGTTCTTACTCATTGTTGTGGTTTAAGCCCAGGCAGACATCAAACACCACGCAGCTGCTTGCTCACTCCCCCACCAACGGGATGGAAGAGTGAATTGGAAGGGTAAAAGCTAGAAAAACTCATGGTTTGAGATAAAGACAGTTTAATAGAGATTTATTAATAAGTTAACTCTACTTGAGCCCAAACCAGCACACTCATGAGAGAAATTGGAGAGAACAGGGCCTCCTTTTACCCTTTCTCAAAGATGCAGACAGGAAAATTGTATCCCTGTGGCGCCTAGTTCTCTCTGTTGGCTGCGTGGAGACCGGGTAAGAAACAGACACCCACTCCTGCTATGTGGATATTAAGTGTTGATCCCATAAACCCCATGGGTGTATGGTTTCAATGACCCCAATGTCTCACTGAGTCCTGTGTGTTCACAGAAGTATGCCCATGCTGCAGGGGAGCAGGAAGCTAAAGGAGAGGTCATAGCATCTGTCTTGAGGGACTAACTCCATTTAGTCAAGGCTACTGCAAATGAACCTTTTTTACATATTTGTCATGTTCATTACCACTAAGATGGAACTGTCCTAGCAGAAAAAGTCCTTAGTGCTCAGTTCATAGTGTCTGTGTTTCCTGCACTCTGTCTGAAGTGTGTGATAGACGACAGCTGCCCAGGAGCCTTCTCTATCACCATGTAATTATCACTAGGTACAAGTGTCTGTTCAACACTGCAGGCTCCAGGCTGGCAGAAGCTAAGCCACGTTTGTGGACAGGAGCAGCAACCTGCAGGAGTTATGTGTTGCCTTTATTGCTCCCTCTGATTATTTACAATTTACTTTTCAAAGTCTGTCTATAACAAGTGATGTTCACTTTGTCTTAACTCTCTGTAGCCTGGTCCACTCCCCTGCACCTTGCCCAGCAAGGAGGGCATCCTCCTTATGCCATTTCCCTTGGCATGGTGAGAATTGAGCATAACTGCTATGCACCCCAAGGCACTGAGTGATTTATGTGAGGGGAAAATATTGCCAAGGCCATTTTCACCATCCAGCTTGTAAAAATGTTTTTTTTCAAAGGCTTAGTTATCCAACTGTCACAAACATTTCCATTATGCCCTTCTGACTGGCTGCTCATAGGCTTGGTCTCTCTGTTTCTCTCCATTCCTCAAATCTTGGTTTGCAGGAGATGCTTCAGAAACTCCCATCATTTCTAATGCCAAGCACTGGTTTAGGTCAGTGGGGGTGGGAGGAAACAGTGTGTACATTCACAGACATATAGGCACATGTTTAACTTGTAGTCTTAAAAATGTCAGCATGCAATCTGCACGTAAGTGCTTTGCAGATATAAAGCTGTAGGACACAAGCAAGGTGAAGTATGAGTTAGGAGGCTGTGGAGATGGTGCAGAATCCCAGGTCCTCTGTAATATGGTGTAGCCTACCTGTTCTGCCCTGACAGGAGATTTGTCCCAAGGGAAAAGTGAAAACAGTCCTCCATGAGCTGCAAACCAAAGCACAGAATTTGCCTTTCAAGCTGTGACAGACTAAAATGAAATGGGCAGAAAACACTTGATAGATACAAACTCCTTTGAGTTTTCCTTTCCAGACACTGCAAGTTTCCAAAGAGCTGTTGGTGGCTGTTCTGCTGTTCAGCTGTCCATGAGTAGTGGACAGGACCCTATGTCCAGCAGCACCTGGTTTGCCACCTGCACAGTGCTCCCAGCCTGAGGACTCAGGGAACATGCAGAAAGCAGGGAAACCACATTTCTGACAGCTCACTTCATAGTAACCCCTGCAGCTTCTTGCAGAAGGTGGACAGGATGAGCAGTGTCAACTCATCTATTGGGCTCTTCAGTTGTCTCGTGTCAGCACAGGATAGAGTTTACTGAAATGCTTCTTTCAGGCACAGCATGGGCAGAATTTTTCATCATGTTCACTGATTGCAGGCAAAAGAAGGAGACTACTTGTCTGCTGATGCCTTTGGTGATGAATGTCTGCAAAGGGGGCTGCAAGTGCAACCCCTGGAATGGCACCCATCATTTTACCTCAGCATGCTTCAGTGCATGCCAGCAAGCTTCCTTCATGCTCTGACTAAAACCTACCATGAAGTCAGTTTGAGCACCTTATGGGGGCCACTTCCTTCATGAGAAGTGAAATAGCCTCACTAGGGTTGCAGACTGGAATAGGGGGCTGCATGTAGGCCCAGGGATGAGATTAAATCCCCTGGCTGACATGAATGGATCACATCTAGATCATGGGCGTGAATGCAAAGCAAGTGTCTTTCAGCCACACCTTCCATCACAGGACAAGGAGCAGGGCACACCTGGACCAGTGGAGCTGCAAGGGTCAATATTTGCCTTCTGGAGCCCAGCACAAGGCATACAGTGAAAGACGTTTCTCCTGGCAGGGCTGCCTGTCCTGCTGTGGTGCAGGTTCAGACTGTGTTGCAAGCTGTTCGTTTGAGACACAAATTTCTGCATGCGTGCAAGCACTGAAAGGTCCAGATCATGGTCCTCCAAGGAGCCCTCTGGAGTAGTTCCCAGGAGGGAGCTGCAGGTGTGTGGCTAGTCCCATCCAGCCTTGGCAAGCCATCATGGCTCTCTCCCTCTTGCAGCCTCACCCCAAGTGAGGAACCATCCCCCCAGCCTAGGACCTGCCTTCATGCTTTTTGAGGATTGCTGTGGCTCAGCTTTGCTGCCCCTGCCCAGTCCTGTGTGAGAGCTGGGGCAGCACTGGGACAGCTCTTATTCTTTCTTTTCCCATAACAGCTGCTCTGTTCTCTGTCATAAGGAAAAATCTGCTCAGCTCAATGTGTTTAAAACAAATCAGGATCAAAGTAATTTTGAGATATTTTTAATGGCATATAATTAACTGGCAATCAGTGAACTGCACGTGCAGGATCAATATCAGTAACATGACAGAGAAACCACAGTACTATATGCCTATGAAATATTAATAAACACCTACAAAATTAAAAATAGACTTTGTAGCTAACCCCTCAAAGCTCTAATCCCAGTGTGCACAGTTACATGCACACCACCTCCTCAGAGGCCACCAGCACTCTATCCCTCTCCTGGAAATGGGGATTGCCTTGTTCTCACATCCCTCCTGTGAGACGCGGGTGCTTCCCATGCTCACACCAGTGACAAAGATCTCCCTGGGCTCAGATACAGTCACTGCAGATGTGTGTCTCCACTGCAGCACCCCATGCTGTCACCCCAGTAGAACAGAATATGATATACTATTGCAGTTGGAAGAGACCTACAACAGTCATCCTGTCCAACTGTCTGACCACTTCAGGGCTGACCAAAAGTTAAAGCATGTTATTAAGGGCATTGTCCAAATGCCTCTTAAATGCTGACAGGTTTGGGGCATCCACCACCTTACCAGGAAGCCGGTCCAATGTTTGATCACCTTCTTGGTAATGAAAAACTTCCCAATATGCAGTATGAAGCTCTTCTGGCACAGCTTTGAACCGTTCCCACACATTTTGTCACTGAATACCAGGGAGAAGAGCTCAGCACCTCCCTGTCCACTTCCACTCTTCAGGAAGCTGTGATGAGCAATGAGTTTGCCCCTCAGCCTACTTTTCTCCAAACTACACAAGCCCCAAATCTTCAGTGACTCCTCTCAGGACATCACTTCCAGAACTTTCACCAGCTCTGTTGCCCTCTTCTGGATGCATCCAAGGGCCTTCACATCCATCTTAAATTGTGGGGCCCAGAACTGCACACAGTGCTCAAGGTAAGTCTGCACCAATGCCTAACACAGTGCAACAATCCCCTCTTTTTCCCAGCTAGTCATGTTGTGCCTGATGCACCCCAGGATGGGGTTTGCCCTCCTGGCTCCCAGGGCACACTGAGCTGCTGTCAACCAGCATTCCCAGATCCCTCTCTGCAGGGCAGCACTCCAGCCACTCCTTTCCCAGTTTATACTTCTGTCTGGCATTACTCTGTCCTAGGTGTATGATCCAGCATTTGGATTTGTTAAATTTAGTACAATTAATCATAATCCAATGCTCCAATCTGCCTAGGTCCCTCTGCAAGGCTTCCTGTCCTTCAAAAGGATCAACAGCTCCTCCCAGTTTGATATCATCAGCAGACTTGCTAACGGTGCATTCAGCTCCTGCATCCTGATCATTGATAAATGTATTGGACAGAACTAGCTCTAAAATTGAGCCCTGAGGAAAATCACTCATGACTGGCCAGATGTAGCCCCATTCACTGCACCCCTTTGAGCTCTAGCCTTTAGCCAGTTCTTCACCCAATGCATCATGAACTCACTCATCCCACAGCTGGACAGCTTGTCCAGAAGGATGCTGCTGTGGACAATGTCAAAAGCCATACTAAAATCCATAAAAGCTACATCCACTCCCTTCTCTTCATCCATTAGGCTTCTCTGTCTCCTCCTTTTTCACCATCTCTCCTCCCTCACATGGAGACCTACCTTCTCTCCCTGCCTTCTTCCTCATACCCAGGCCTGACCAAGCCCTTTTTGCCCACAACCATGATGTACTATATTTTCTGGGTCTTAAGACCCTGGTCCTGTTTCTTCTCTTGAAGGAGTCAGAGAAAACCATATAAAGCTCTTTTGGGCAGTGCTGAACTGTGTTTGTCATGCTCCTGGAAAATTTTCCCTTTCTAGGTTTAGTCTTCCAGATTTCACAGAAAACAAGGTAGAATTCTGTCCATTTTTTGCACAGAACATCCTCTTTGAAGTTGTATATGAAATTGGACATGGTGTTGAAAAAGTATTCTGTCATAGATAGAGACCAGAAACATATGGTCAGAAAAGCACCATCAAGATTTGGCAAGCTTAGTCAATTCCTGTGTTTTCTTTTCTCTTAGACTCTACCCCTCCCTTTAGCTTCCATTCCTTCAGACTGGGTTGATATTCAGAGGGTATTTTTGTACTCTCTGTGTGTGTGTGTGTGTGTGTGTGTGTGTGTGTATGTGTACATGTCTTTGCTTTTCTGTAGTGACTGCTGTAAATCTAGTATTAAAGAACCAGGATTACCATTCAGTCCTACACCGCTAAGCATTTGACTGCAAAAACACACATGGTCTGCATTTCTTATCAGTACTTCCTATTATGTTTTCTTAGTCTTATTTTCAACCATGTGCCTTAATATACTTGGTTCTTTCTCGGATTTTTTTAAAAGCAAATTCCAAAATACAAGTGATTAGGATGAAATTGAATTAGGTAGCGACAGTAAACTGAAGATATTAGTAGTCTCCAGCTTGTCATTTATAAGAGATGAGGATTATTTTTTGAAGTGGTACCCAGTGAATGGTCAAAACAGTTTCTCAATCAACAGTGTTAGGAGAAAATGCCAGGTACTGCCATGTGGCTTGCTTTATAAAAATGGGTCATGGAATGTCTTTTCTGTAAATCTCTGCAGCAAAAGACGTTTGCTGCACAGCCTACTGCTCCTCCCCTAGTTTCAAATCAAGCAGAAGACAATTCAAAAGACAGGTTTTGAGTTTAACCTATTTTTGGATGATATTGTACAGTTTGACACAATTTGTATCTAAAGGGGATGGATATCTCCTATTTGCATAAGTGAACACTGTGTAAGGTATGAAGACTTCTGCAGCAGGTATGTGACTAAATCCCATGTTCATTGTGACAGACTAGGTAGGCAAGTGGCGCTGGAGGTGACTGCTGCTGCCTGCTATTATCAGTTGCACTGGGTAAGCTGTGTGAAATATGTTCACACTGCAGCTGAGGCATCCAGTTGCCTCTCCCTCCCTTTCCATTTCCACGTATTTTACTGTTCTCTCTGAAAGACATCCAGCCCTTACCACAG
Organism: Acanthisitta chloris; assembly: GCF_000695815.1. NCBI lineage: Eukaryota > Metazoa > Chordata > Aves > Passeriformes > Acanthisittidae > Acanthisitta > Acanthisitta chloris. Next base: position 34,495 of record NW_008690771.1, on the reverse strand, counting down.
TGCTGTTCCTGGAAGATATTAATTGTTCATGGATGGTCTGGAAGAAGCACAACAGAGGCTGAGCAGCATGATTGTCATGGGTGGCTCACAGGAGGAGAAGTTGCTGTGGTGCCATAGAGTCATAGAATCGTTTAGATTGGAAAAGGCCTTTAAAATCATTGAGCCCAACCATTAACCCAGCACTGTCAGGTTCACCACTGAGCTATGTCCCTCAGTGACACATCTACATGTCCTTTACATATCTCCAGGACTCCACTACTTCCCTGGGAAGGCTGCTCCAATGCTTTACAACCCTTTCCATGAAGAAATCTTTCCTAATGTCCAAATGAAACCTTACCTGGTGCAACTTGAGAGTATTTCCTCTTGTTCTATTTCTTGTTAACTGGGAGAAAAGATTGACCCCCATCTAGCTACAACCGTCTTTCAGGTAGTTGTAGAGAGTGGTAAGGTCCTCGCTGAGCATCCTTTTCTCCAGACTATATAACCCCAGCTCCCTCAGCCACTCCTCATAGGACGTGTGCTCCAGAGCCTTCCTCAACTCCATTGCCCTTCTCTGGACACACTGCAGCACCTCAATGTCTTTCTTGCAGTGAGGGGCCCAAAACTGAACACAGGACTCAAGGTGTGGCCTCATCAGTGCAAGGTACATGGGGACAGTCACTGCCTTAGTCCTGTTGACCACACTATTGCTGATACAGGCCAGGATGCCATTGGCCTTCTTGGCCACCTTAGCACACTGCTGGCTCATATTCAGCCACTGTCAAAGAGCACCCCCAAGTCTTTTTCCTCTGGGCAGCTTTCCAGCCACTCTTCCCCCAGCCTGTACTGCTGCATGGGGTTGTTGTGACCCAAGAGCAGGACCTGGCACTTCCCTGCATTGAACCTCATGCAACTGGCCTTGGCCCATTGATCCAGCCTGTCCAGATTCCTCTACAGACACTTCCTGGCCCCAGGCAGATCAATGCTCCTGCCCAACTTTGTGTCATTTGCAAGTTTGCTGAAGGTGCATTTGATCTCCTTGTCCAGATCATCAATAACGGTATTAAAAAGACCTCACTACACCCTCTCCTGTGCATGGAGACTGGTCCCTTTACCTCCCTTTATTCTTCCTTTACAAAGGTGTTCATCTATGAGAATATTCTGAGTGCTGTTCCCCTCCTGAATAGTGTTATTTCATACAGTCAAGGACAGCTCAGCAAGAAAGAGGGTTTTAGTGGTTAATTGTTTATCCACTGCAGCAGGAAAATCATATCAAAAGGAAGTTAATTATTTAAATGCCTCCTCCATTTGAATTGCTCATTCAGAGCTATTTCTTACACCTCAGTCACCCTGAGGCTTTTTCTGCTTTGAGCAAACCTGTCATGGTTTTGTATTATTTACCAAACAATGCTGCTGCTGACCACAAATTTATTAAAGATCTACTGGAGACAAAACAGCCACTGTATTACAATTCAATTTTAGTCCACACTGACTTGAAAAACGTTGTATTGTGCTGAAGATAATCGCATGGAGGGCAATTATAGAAGCTGAAAAGGATCAAACAGAGTAATAGGGATATAAAAGGAAACCTGCATTCTTTATACCCTACTCCCCATGCATGAGAATGCTTCCCTTTTATCTTTTTTTTACAGATGTTTCAAATTACATAGTAATTACAAATTCAAAAGGATTTTTTCCACACAAAATGATCTGATCTTAGCTACTCTCCTGGGTAACATTGGAGCAGCTTCCCAAGGCTTGTAGCTAAGTTATCCATCACTGCAAACACAGAATGGGTTTGTACAGGATCTGGTCTAGTTCTTTTGGGGCTCAGGTCTTGGCCCTGAGCCTTCTGCAGGGATGAGGATAGATGATCACTGTGATTCCTTCTGTTTTTATTTTCTGTGACAAGATATAAATAATATCTTGGGCAGAAAGTTGATTGATCTGAATATTACTAAAGTATCATTATATTCTAAATCAGCAGTCCTCTGACTGAGAGTACAATGAAGTGTCAGGATAATTATGTTAGTTATCATTTATAGCTGCCCTAGAAGATTTGTCCTACCACCTAGGATGAAGAATCAGCACTAGCGATTATGGCATGACTTCGGGAGGTGTGAAACAGTGGGTTGGTGCCCAAGGACTGTATGTAGTGGCAGCTGCTAAAACACTGCATGAGGAAAGGTGATTAATAGGCACAGGAAGAGCCTTCAGTTCAGATCTGAATCCATTCTGCTTAAAACCTGTAGGCAAGTAGGCAAGTCTGTGGAGCACACAGGACTGCATTTCCTTGTAAAACTTGCATATGGAGACTTCCAAGGGTGTGTGTCTGTGCATTATTGGAATTTGTTTCAACAGGATGATCACAGCAGAGAGGTAATCACAGATAACCATTTCCTTGTTAGCCTTTTCAAGAACTCCATTACAAAATCACCTTGAAAGTAGAGTTTCTGCATTAGCTTCAATGCGCCAAAGGCCCTTTATCATGTGCACTGAGAGGCACTGAAAGGGAAAAGGGTTACTCATGCGCCCAGTACAGAGCAAGTTCATGCATGCAAGCACTGCTAGTGGAGAGAGGGAAGGGGAAGGTAGTACATCAGGTTTAAGAGTCCATCCTTGTGTTCTGCATTTGTAACTAAATTCTTCTAAAACCAGCTCTTCTGAAAAATGCTGTCATATATTTTCTTTGCAGCTTCTACAAGATTATTATTCCTTGTGTGAGAAGTTACAAGTATTTTCTCACGATTATGCTGCTGTTTATCAGATTATTTACTGGGATTGATTTATAGCATACCAAATAAATGTCATCATAACAAAATGCTAATCATGCATCTTGCAACTTTTACCTTGCTTGTTTGTCAGCAAGGTCAGTGTGTAACTGAGCCTCTTCAAGATCACATCAAGTCTTGAGACTCACTCCAGGGCTTTTTAGATGCCTAAAAACTTGAATTTGTCCTTTTTTTTCTTGGCATTCTCAATTAAGTTCAAGAATCAAGTATTTAGAGTATCATATTCCACAAAATTGAAATGGCCAAGAAGTTTCTGCTCAGGAAGTCTCTCCCTCTGTCTATCTCTGGAAGCACATTTAGATGTCATATGTGCCAATCCATACACCTCTTAGAAAATATCATTAACAGAAAATAATATCGCAAGAGAAAAAATGCAGTTTATCATACATATATACCACATAACATAGACAAATTATTCACCTAAGCAAAACAAAAATTTGAATGGCATGCTAACATTTATTTCATAAATAGATGTCTCATGATCCATTTTGAATGATGTTTTTGTGCTTTTGATCACATGAAAAATAAATGTCCTTTATATCTTCTATGATAAAGGATATATCTCTTTTAAGATCATTGGGGATTATACCAAATATGATTATATGCCCACAGTAAACAGTGTATAGCAGACATGAATAGAAGATGAAGAGCCTTCCCAGTGTTCAACTCCCTTGCACATCCTGAAGGAGATGCCCCACCAGCTGCTGTGATCCATGATGCCTTTGCAAGCACCTGACATGTCTTCTGTTTGGCTGATGAAATCTTCTGTTTCACACTTCATGAAACAAAATGCATAAAAGAAAAAAAAGAAGAGAAAGATACAGGGAAAGCCCAAACTTTCCATTTTCATTTGTGTTCTACTGATTTATGTTGCCTTGTTTCTAATATTTCTTTCATTGCTAGGAACTGGGTCTAACTGCTTGGCTACTTCCTGGGAGCAATGATTGAACCAGCAGACATGCTTGTACGAGAGACAGATTTGGTGTCTTCACTCACTGTGAATGTTTGTGTCGGTCTGGATATATACTCCTATGTATCAAAGCCTTTTGGGCAAAACTGAGTTTGAAGATACGAGTCTTTCACAATAATAATACCATCCATCATTAATTAGGAAGATATTTTTCTGTTTCAATAAAGGGATCAGAAACATGTCATAAGCTTTTGTCAGCTTATGGTCTTCATGCAAGGTTTTATTCAGTGTGGCTTAATTTACAAGGTCTCTGGGGTTCTTTCATCATCACCAACTACGTGTATTTATGCTGCAAAGAACAAATTGTTAAATGACTCCTTTGTCTGAGAAATCTTGACAGTGAGCAGGCAGCCGTGCACTGAGAACCCTTCCTGACAGCCTGATATTGCTGTTTTGCTCTCTGTGTGTTGCCTCCTAATTTATACACAGGTTATTTATTTGAGACAGAGGCTTTTGGTACTTGCTTTTATACAGTACCTAACAAAACGAGGTGATGGTCACACTGCAGAGAGAGGCACTATAACATGCTCTGATTGGCAAAGGGGGGAGAAAATTTATTAATTGGTATTGTTTTGCTGGGGCTTCATCTGTCTAACTTCCTAATGACTCACTTCATTAGGAAATGAGACACTATGAATACACACACAGAGGTGAACCCTTGGATTACTAGAGGATGGGTTAGCAGCCAGGTATCTACCAAGGATGCTCAGTGGATATGGATCATGGCAGCTGAGCCTGATTTATTATCACTAAGCAACGTGCCAAGAGATGATTCTGACATACTGGGAGCTGGGAACATACAAAAGAGTGAAGAAATAGCATTATACATCTCAGGATATGTTGTGCATGAATGTATTTGTGAGTTGTCTTTGTGCATTCTGGTTGCAGTAAGGTATCTCTATTGATATAAAATATTCAGAGTAAAATTGGTCATTTAAAAGATGAATTAAAATGTGTTTTAAAAGAAAGCAGTAGAGAATCAGCAGCCAAAGCATTTGATTTCTTTCTTTTTCCCTCTCTGTATTACAGAAGAGTGATCTGTGCACAGCTGTCATAGCCTTTGCTCCCTCTGATGCCAGACTTGCAGCAGGGGAACTCCAGGGTCATGTTTCTGGAGACCACAACAGGCCAGTTTGTGTTTAGCAGTTCTTATCACCAGTTCTCTCAGCCATGCTTTGAAGGCCTAGGCTTTCTGCTTAGAGACCAGGACCATGAAGATGTGTGCACCCAACTACATAGCTATGTCTCAATCAGGCTTTGAATAGATATGTTAGGACTCAAGGAGAGATTTTTACAGGATCACTTGGCTGACCAGTGGTCAACCATTGTCAGTGGCAAAACACTGTCATCAGGGGACAGTGATTGACCACTCTCTTCAGCATTACCCTTGGATTTGCTTATCTGGTGAGGCTCTTGGAGTCCACCTCTTTAGAAAACCAGAGTCAGCTAGCTGTGGGCATACATTAACTGTCCAACTGATGTGTCTGTTCTGTGTTGTCTCATATTCTGTGTTCTCTACCCTAAGCTAAGAAAGAAATACATTGATTAAGTGCATGTGAGGCTGGAAATCTAAGTTGGGAAAAGGCAACAAAAATAGCAGAAATGTCTCCTTTTCTCTACCATCTTGTCCTGAAGTCAATGCAGGGATGTTCACAAATTGCATCCTTCCATTTGTTATGTCTGATGCAGCCATTAATCATAGCTCAAATTAAAAAAAAAATTTAAAAGCCCAGCCCAAAACTCTAGGATCCACAGAGTTTTTCTCCTGTGCTTTCTATTGCCCCACCAGAATTCTGTGCAGTTTAGTCATCTGCCCTGTAGATTGTGTCCACATATGTCGCTGTGCTCATGACAGGGCAAATGTACATCATCAGTGGTGGCACTGAAAAACAAGAAATTAGTCCACACTTGCAACATATTCCGAGTTAGACAGGTAAGCCCTGAACACAGTAAAATGACAGTGAAATATGCTGATCAGTTGTTCAGCAGCAATGTGATTTACATGCCAAATTCATCTGGTGACTAGCATCACCGTTCCTCTCAGGAAGGAGAGCTTCAGTGTATTTTCCAGGCTTGATTAATAATTTATTCAGCATCTGGAAGTCACAGCAAAACAGCTCATATTGAAAGGGAGGATGTAAATTGTCTGCCTCTCCCAGGCACTCCCAGGTTATTATTCATAGCTAAAATACTATTTGTAAAATATTTGTGTATTTAATATTTTAAGGAGCAGCTCTGGCACTTGGGTTGATTTCAGCATTCTCAAGGTGGAGGGGGCTGTGTATATGCTAGATACTGTCATCTGGAAGACGTGCACTCATTGCCAACTGAACCAGCCAAAAGAGGATTTTAATATGCGAGGAAGCAGGCACTAGAATAAGGGGAGATTATGTGAGCTTAGTGCTTTTTGAATGAAGGCTGTCATCCATGGAAGACAAGGGGAACCTTTCCAAGCTGGGTCTGCAGTCACACACAGAGGGCACGGTCTGCCTACCCTAAACACGGCATTGCTGGAGCCCAGGTCAGAGCACATTAAATGGAAGAAAGTTGCTTACAGATTTCACAGATGTACAGGAGATGCATTTCTGCCTTTCTGCAGTTGTCACTCAGTGATGACCTCAACCAGCTTGTGACAGCTTCCCTGATTGCCTTCTATGAATTGACCTGCTAAAATTACACAGTAGTTTAACCTACTTCTACAGCCATGCTACTTACTTGCTGTATGCTATCTGCAGTATTTCTCAAAGTCCTAATTCTGTTTACCAACCACAGATTCTTATGAGATGCTAATAGGTCTCATTGTCTTATCAAGAGTTTTTTAATAGAGGAGGACATTTAATCAACTGAAAAGGGGGGAAAAAACCACTAAATGCTGAGTCATATTCAAGCCAATTTTTTTCCCCCTTTTTAAGAGATTGAAGTTCCTGGAAATGTGTAGCAGCTGTGCTCATTCTTGGCTTTCACAACCACGACATTCAAAGAGTGTCCAAGTTTATATAGCATAATCCACAAAATGACCTACAGCAGTAACAGAAACCAAACACTCTCTGCTGTTTGTTTAACCCTGGCATGTGGACTATACTCTCATTCTTATTCCTAACCACTTCCAAGGGGTAGTATCCACTGGGTACAATCCAGACCAGCTTTCCCCTCAATTACACTCTACCCATACATAGTCCAAGAGATTGAAGAACAATTTGGCTGGGGTGGGGAGATGGACTAAATGATCTCTCAAGTTGTCTGTGAAGACCTGGTGTGCAAGGATAGTGGCTGGGGACGATGCTGATCTGAACACTAGAATGCCCAGACACATGGCTATGCTGCTCCATGCAGTGGCAATATTAAGGGTGTGAACTACAGATGCCTAAACAAGGATCTGGACCCTGAGCAGTACCCCAGAAACAAGAATGACAAAGATGGGAAAGGAGGCATGCAGTGAGATTGTCGCAGAGCCAAGACTTACCAAGCAGTCTAGTTGCTGTTCATTTACCCACGCTGCCTCTCCTGGCTAATTTGACAGCCTGAATGAAATTGTTGGTGAGGAAAGCAGTATGAGCATGCACAGTGTGCTGTGATTAGAAAGGGCAGTGCTGGGGAAAGGAGCATCAGAGAAGCCAAGCAGAAGTTTTCTGTGTATTCCCTCTGCCTTTTCTCCTGAGAGGGACTTGTGTTTTATTTTCAGCTCCTTCACTTTCAGTTCTGTTGTTGCAGCTTGCACCTCTTCTCTAAAATGTAAAATGCAGCCTCTTTTGGTACGATGGAGGCAAAGGGAGCTGATGTTTCTTCTGCTCCCGAGAGATTAAAAATGCCACAGCACTGACTCTGTGTGACAGGAAGGGGACAATCCAGCTCTCAATAACCAAAACAAGTCATAAGGTTATTGAAATATTTGGGATTGGTGGTCAACAAGATTTATTTTTTTTTCAAAATTCCCCCCATACAGAATATAAATGCTTCATAAAACAATTACTGCTTGTTGACACTTGGCCACATTTGTAAGTCATCTGTCAGTAGCTAAATCAAAGCAATGTTAGAGTGATTTAACCCTGAATGTACTGGTCTTTGTGCATTCCACTCTGCTTTAAGAAAAAAATAATCCAAGGGCTTTTCCTGACAAATTAGAGATGGTGTGGGCTTGTCCATCACTTGCTGTAACTGTTTAGGAGCATTAATTAGAGATGTTGTGTTCTGAAAGGAGTAATAAGGTTTGGGCAGAGGCTCCCGGAGCCATTTTTGCTTTGGCAGCTCTGAGAGGTACTGAGCAAATCTGCCCTCCTTGCTGTGAAGGAAGCAAACTGCATGGTAGCAGACCCAGGACAGTTTGGTGGCATATACATTCTCAGTTACTTCTGGGGTTCAACTGGGGATCCCAGTCAATGACCAGGATTTGGTGTTCCTGACCCAGAGGGATCTCATGTGCTGTCTAGGGTCAGCCCATCTCCTTGTTGCATTCTAGGAGTCCTCTCACCTATTTCTGTTGTCCCTTCCTTAGTAACAATATCTAGGCCTGCAGTAGAGCAATAGAGGCTTCCTGTACTTTGTCCCTCCCCAGTGCACTGGGTGAGCAGATGTGAATTAATCTCATGAAAAATCCTGCTGTATCTGAGGGGGGGGAAAGGAGCTAGCCCTGAAGAACGGACACCTTGCAAGAGTGAAGAAACACATTCAATAGTGTTGTGCACCCAGCTGTGTCTGGATGGTCAGTGGGGAAACCAGGTGGAATCTATTTAGATTAACACTAAAAAGCACAAGGTTGATAAAACACAGCTTCTCCCTATTCTGTTAAGGTCCAAAATTCATTCATTTCTTTTTTGGCGGCAGGAGAGCAAGAACTTAGGAAAGAAAAAGATTTGTGTATTTAACCCCTCCAGCCTGGTGAAGGATGAGCTATATTCCAAAGCAGACCTTCAGAAGCTGCAAGCACAGCAGTGATTGACTGCATATTAATCCCCAATAAGTATTTTCCAGGATGAATAGCACAGTTCAGAAGTTATGAAGAGGGACAACACCCTGAAAAGCACTAAGAGGCAGGCAAGCAAGCAGATACAGCAGAAAATGCAATTATAGTAAAGACAGCTTTGAAAAAAAGAGAGACCTTACAAGCCAGGGTTACTTTAGCCTGCAGTAAGGGAAGATTAATAATGAACATAGATTGCTCAAATGAATCATATCATAATGGATGCCCCGAATGTCTTGTGATGGATGGCTAGACAGAATTTAGTGCCACTAACACTGGTGATTGAACTGGCATACAAAGCAGGTAGGAAGGAGGTTTCGGTCAGAGAAGGGCACAGGCAGCATCTGTCAGTAGGAGGGCAAAACTGACCTCTAGGGAACAGCCATATCCTCCAACCTGTGGTTCGGGGGAGAAAACAGTGAAGAGGGAACAGTCAATGCTTGGACAAGGGCAGCCATGTCAGGCTGCACACAGATGGATGGATGTGTTCAGGAGCAATCTTTATCACCTGTACCTTCAGTGTGGATACTGCAGTTACATTGGATTGGGAGCTTCCATGAAACTGCTATGGTCTGCTCAACCCAAACAACATTTTGAATTTGCAGTTTGGGTAGAAGCCTGAGCCAATTCACTGAAGACAGAGATAAGACTACTAATAGGTGTTTTGTATATATTATCTTTTTCCTAATACAGCAGTGGTTCTTCAATTTACTGGCTAAGGTAACAGAGTTTGCTAACTGCCACCTGATAAATACCCTATCTGCCTCCCTGAGACACCTGCCAGTAAGTAAATCCAGTGCAAGCTATTGAAACATTGCTAGGTGGTGAACAAAGGTCATACAGGGCTGGCTAGACCAGAGCAGCCACAGAGTTTCAGAGACTGCTCCCCATCACACATACCCCTACGAGCCCCACTGGGCCCAGTTCTGTTCTTCTCTCATGTCACTCTTCCCCAGGCCATGAAGAGTGTAGCTGACCGACTGGAAAAAAAGTCAGACCCTGTGAAACTTGCACAAGCTATGAAAAAGAAAATAAAAAGATGAAGCAAAAGTAAAAGCATAGCAATTTTTTTCCTGTACTGATAATAGGAATGGTCTGGAAAAAAAAAAAACAACCAAAAAAAAAACAACAAAGAAAACACAAAAACTAAAAAACACACCAAAACAACAACAACAAAACAAACAGAAAAAAAAAAAAGAGACTCATTCTCCTCCTTGCTGGGTGGAAGCAAAACTAATTAAAAAAGCAGCAGGAGAAGGGGTGTGACACAAAATCTCCCTGTAAAAAACATATCCCCCTTCTTTTTTCACCAGAATTGTATATGCTTTCAAGTCCTACTCAGCTGCAGGGGGGGGAGGGAGGGAGGGAGGGAGGGAGGGAAGGAAGGAAAGAAAGAAGGAAGGAAGGAAGGAAGGAAGGAAGGAAGGAAGGAAGGAAGGAAGGAAGGAAGGAAGGAAGGAAGGAAGGAAGGAAGGAAGGAAGGAAGGAAGGAAGGAAGGAATGTATTACTGTACTAAAGACATGGCAACTGTGTGTTACGCAGGGTCATATATACGCCAGTAAACAGCATGAGTATAAGCAACCTATAGCCCTAACAGGGCCTATGATTAACAGCAAAAATTTACTAGGTAAATGTAGCTGCCAAGCATCAATTGTCCTGTTAAAAACTGCCCAGGAAGTGTATGACCAAAGTCTCACTGTGGTCCTGTAATACGTGTGAAGTAAACACATACCTTCAAATAAATTCTTAGTCTGATGCAGCCTTTACTTCAGGCACTGCCTCTTGTGTCATGTCTGCTGTATTGAAGGCATGAAACAAAAGAGCAGCTGGAAATAAATGAAGTCTGAAAACTTTGCTCTGAAAAGCAACTCTACCAGACTGTGCACTCCTATATTCAGCAGATCTATGTCAGTCAGATCCTTCCTCGAGTGATTAAAACAAGCTCTCACTTACAGAAGACCTGACACAGCACATAAAAATGTTTACATAATGCAGAGGGAGAAGAATTTATTCATTATGTTTCTGCTGTGATTAGGACTGTAATAGGAGCAAACCACTCTCAGCTTAGGGAAGAAGCTGTAGTGCCTGTGTCCTGCAGGTACCACTGCTGCATATCCTTCAGCCACAGGGCCAGGCCAGCACATCCAAAATAGAGGGGAGGGAGAGAGAGAAAGGCCACAATAAAGAGCCATGATTTGGGTTTGGATGCTGTAAACATAGGCAACATAGTAAACACCATGAGCCTCTGGCCTGATGTATGCAGTCTGAGCTTAGTGTGCAATTAAGAACACCTTTTATTCCATATTTATCAGGGCTATGCAGCAGCACAGGAGCTGCTTTCCAGGTAGCACTCTGGGCCACTATCTTTTCCACAGCAGCAAGCAAGTTCGTTTGCCTCGGGGGAATAGACAGCAGTGCTCGGAAGGACAAACACGCAGCAAACTGTCACTATCTTTTCCACAGCAGCAAGCAAGTTCGTTTGCCTCAGGGGAATAGACAGCAGTGCTGGGAAGGACAAACACGCAGCAAACTGCCTCACACAGATCATAAGTCTTCATTCATCTTCAGCTCTGCTTGCCAGAGGAGGTATATTTCACATCTTTAAAAGCCCTTTGCTTCAGTTATCATTTATAACCTGGACATGTTTACAGGTTTCCTTACTCCTTCTGTGCATGCTTAAATCGAATTTGTCCCTGTGCTTCTTCCCTTCTTCCATTCCTGCCCACATCTTCCCCTTCAGCAAGCTTGTCCTGAAGAGACACCCATTTTTGGGAAAAACCCTTATCTGATTTTATGATGACGTTTCTAAGGTATACATGGTCTCTCCAAGTCTTAGTGTGTCACCATGTCCAATTTCATTGGTTTTTGGAGCTTAGAGCTGGGTTTCCACATTCTCTTCTGGGAATCCTAACATGCAGCCTGAATTTCAAGGTTGTAAAGCTCTTTATATATCTCCCTGACATCTGAAATAAAGCCCCCAGAAGCATGGGGTGGGAGAATAGAATAGAATAGAATAGAATAGAATAGAATAGAATAGAATAGAATAGAATAGAATGGAAAAGTTTAAGTTGAAAAATACGCTTATGATTATCAATTCCTTCTGTTAACCCAGCACTGCCAAGTCCCACTAAGCTATGTCCCTTGGTGCCACTTCTACACGTCTCTTAAATACCTCCTGGGATGGTGACTCAACCACTTCCCTGGGCAGCCTGTTCCAATGCTTGACAACCCTTTCCATGAAGAAATGTTCCCTATTATCCAAAGAAAACCTCCCCTGGTGCAACTTGAGGCAGTTTCCTCTTGTGCTGTTGCTTGTTACCTGAGAGAAGAGACCAACTCTCACCTTGCTAGAATCTTCTTTCAGATAGTTGTAGGGAATGATAAGGTCCTCCCTCCTTTTCTCCAGGCTAAACAACCCCATCTCCCTCAGCTGCTCCTCACAAGACTCAACTCCTTTGCTCTTCTCTAGACTCACTCCAGCACCTCAATGTGTTTCTTGTAGTGAGGAGTCCAAAACTGAGCATAGGATTCAAGGCTTGGCCTCACCAGTGCCAATTAGAGTGGGACAATCATCACCCTGGTCCTGCTGGCCACACTATTTCTGATACAGGCCAGAATGCTCAGCAGAGGTATAAGGAGATGAGATTTTATCTTGAACTCATTTCTAGGTTTGAATTGTTTAACTGTAGCAGAAAAACACTGTAGTAGGACCTCTGTGAGCCTCCCAGCTATAAAAAAACCCCAGATAATATCTATTAGTGTTGCTTTAGAACCAGAGTAGCATTTTAGGACTTAAAGAGCTATGTGATATCACAGATACTTTCTGTCTGCCCTAGCAAGAGATATGGTCAACAGTGTGCTGGATCCCATTTCCAGGGATGCAAAGGGCTAGAGACACAAGGCTCAGGAACATGCTGATGCCCCTAAACTGGCCTTGGGATTTAACTACAACTATTTGGCAGCACCTTAGTAAAGATGAAACCCCAGTGTTCAGGAGACAGGCTTCCCATTGAGAAAGGTTGTGGAGGGTTGCTGAACACATACACAAATCCTGCCTTAATGAAATGTTGTCTAGCTTTGAATATCAGAGAAACCCTATTTCAGCTGTGGGAGAGCTGCACATCAAGTAATTCCATGGGAACAGGTCTCTCTAAGCACTTTGGGGTAGTCAGACAGAAAGGAAAGAAGGTATATAAGAATTGAGAAAGGTCACTGAGTGCATAAAAACCAGTGCTTTTTGACACATGGGATTTGCATGTCCCAGAAACTGACAATTTCTAATGAGGCAACCCAAAGGCTGAACAGAGGACTGAAGGCCAAGGTCTTCTTGAACTATTAATTACACGTCACTGAAGTAGATTCTTTCAGCTCCACTAAAAACATAACTGTCCTTTATTTCATACTGCAGTAAGGCTGAACTTAAATATCTGGTTGCTGAATTACTTTCTTTGCCTTTGTTGCTTTTACATTGTCAAGACTTTATTTCTGTTTGGCAGCACGTGCTCCTCACTTTGTTGCATGCTGTACTAATCAAGCTTTTATTATGTATTTTTAGATCCTCCCCACAGTGTGTAGAGATCTGCATGGCTTTTTTAGCCCAGAATATCATTAAAGCTTTCTGCCAATGCTCCTAGTAGAGGTACTGCATCTACTTATCCTGATCATCCCTTGGAAAAATTAAATTGTTGCAATGTGAGTGCAAGGTTCAAGGTCCACTGCATATGAAAATAGAATTGATTACTCCCAATGAACAGAGGCTTGCAGCCCTTCAGAACATTATACGATAAATATGTTGGTACATACTATGCTTTTGGCATGCTAAGTAGTTCAGTGAACTACTCCCTGCAGCATATTTTCATGAAATGCTGACAGTTTGGCATCTTATTGGATAACTGCATTCAGTGGCAGTGGTCACAAATGACAGATGTTAAGGAAGGCATACAAAGTACTCTGTAAGGTGGCAGCTCCTCCATGACTTTCTGCTCTGTGTTACTACTCTCTTGGAATTTATCATAGCCAGCAATTAGAAATCAATTATGAGCACATGGTTTCCTCCAGTTTGGCACCTAGAAACTTCTGCCTCTAAGCTCACACACACACACACAAAAAAAAAAAAAAAGTGGGCAAAGTATTTTTCCTAAAGAACTTGGCTTTGTCTCCTAAAGGGATGCCATTAGCATCTCATATTAGACAACGTGTGAGGAAGAACAAAGTACTGATAGAGGGGCTCTGCCTCTCACTCAGGTCTCACCTTGCTGGCTGGTGCACAGGGCAATGAGGCTGAGGGGAGGAGCCACAAGGACTCCTCCTGGAGACACAAACACTGGCACACAGCCTGGGATTTGTCCTACCTTTCTGCTGCTGTTCTGTCTCTTTTTATTTTCTGTGCCTGAGGAGAGGGTTTACTCATGACAACAAGAAAAAAAAACCCTTTACTCACAGGTGGGATTTATTAATTTTTTTGGTGAAATAGTTTCAGAGTGGAAATAATCAAATTCTACAGACAGTTTTTCCTATCTTATATCCTCACCTGCTCCTAATCCTACCATTACCTGAGGTCTCTTCCTAGAATAATATTTTTCTTACATTCGCTGCGTCAAAACAAATAAACCTATAGCACCTCATCTCTCCCAGGATCACAACTCCCTTTGCACAAGGGGAGGCTGGAGACGCGGCCCTGATTCTTTATATTGCTAGTGCCACCCAGTGTTGCAAGGCTGGAAGTGGCACCTGAAAGTGGCTTGGGAAGTCTCCCGCCGCATCTGGAGCATGTTCTGTAGCCAGGACTGCACTGCCAGGCCTGTTGTGACCTTGGGTTGTCTGAAGACCAAAGAGCAGAGAAAAACCAAAAGATGAGTTTTTTTTTAATTTCAGATGCTGATTGAGATCAACTGGAATGAAAATACATATAGGTGGTCATCTAGTTATTTAGTATTTGCAGTAAGCAAAGGTGTCTAAAGTTACTCTCCTTTCAGTGTGAAACAATGCATTGGGCTTCCTGGCTGGAGTACATCCATGACACACAGAAACGTAGTAACACATGATAAATTCACGTGTGATTGGTCCCATGTTTTAGTTGAAGGTCTCCATGTCAAGGGTTCCTCATCATAGGGGTTGCCTGGTTCAGGTGCCTGCCATCAGGCACAGTCCTTGACTCAGCACTGCAGCCTCTCTCCTCAGGTCTTTCCATTTTCATATAGCTGATGGACTCATTACACCCTGACCTACTGTGTCCAGCAGGAGGATGTCATGAGGGATAATAAGGGGAAAGTCCTGCTTGTCAAACTTGATTTCCTTCTATGACAGGACAGCCCACCTAGCTCATCAAGGGAAGTCAGTTGATATATTTTTTGATATCATCTGTCACAGGATCCTTCTGGACAAAATGTCCAGCACACAGCTGGATAAACATGTCATGTGATGGGTGAGCAACTGGCTCATCAGGCGGGTGATCTGTCACTAGTGGAGTTCTGCAGGACTACGCAGTGCTCTTCAACATAAATTACTTGGATGCAGGACTTGAAGGGATACTGAGTAAGTATGCAGACGGTATTGTCTCTCTGGTGATCAGTTACAGGATCTGAGGGAATGGCATGAAGCTGTGTCAGGGGAGGTTCAAGTTAGTAGAAAAAGGTTCTTCACCCAGAGGATGGTTGAGCACTTGAACAGGCTCCAGGAAATGGTCACAGCACCAAGCCTGATAGAGGTCAAGAAGTATTTGGACAACATTCTCAGGCACATGGTGTGATTCTTGGGGTGGTCGTGTGCAGGGCTAGGAGTTGGACTTTGATGACCCCTGTGAGTCCTTGTGATGAGTAAATTCCTTGTTTTGCTATGCTTGTATGCCTGGCTTTTGCTTTACCTACTGAACCGTCTTTATCTCAATCCATGAGTGTTCTCACTTTTACTCTTTCAATTTTCTCCTCCATCCCAATGTGAGGGAGTGAGAGAGTGGTTTTGTGGGTCTTAGTTGATGGCTGGGGTGAAACCACAATAACATTCCAGTAAGAGTGGCTTTACAGCTGTCTTTCAAGTCAAAACAACACCGAGACAGAAAATGGCTCACTTTTTCACTTGATATAAATCTTAAGCTCAACTAGCTTCCCAGGCTCAACACAGTCTGAGGGACAGTCTCATGGGGGCAGCTCAGTTCAATTCAGAGAGAAGTGAATTGGCAGAACAATGCTGCAACATCAGAAAGGAGACAAACGCCTCAGATGTCTACCCAAAATAGATATAATCCGTTTAAGATAGGAATAAGCACTGTGCTCAGGCAGGGTCATGATTCATGGCAATGGTCAGTTTTGGACCACTGTTGGTATCATCCACACCTGATTCAGTGACAAGCTGCAGGGTATCACTAGGCCATCTTTCTCTTTCTTTCCTATGAACTAACTTAGACTCTACCCAGTAACAGTTTTTGTATAAAGAGATAGTAACATACGTTTTTGCACCATTTTTTTTTGCAACCAGTATTTGTACTATTACACTTTATATCTGCAGCCCCACACTCCTCCTATTCAGTGAATTGAATGACCTCAAAAGATTGAAATACACTGCTTTCACTTCTTTAAAAAATGAAGCTATGACTCAATTCTGCATTGCCAGATGATGCTCTCCATTTTGCTTCAGCCTGAATCTGCAACAGCATATGCACTGCAGGTGCTGAAAGTGTTCACAGAGATAGGCCAGGACAGATTTAAGGATAAATCATAAAATGGGCAGGACTTACATACCAGAAGTACTGAGTGTATTTCCTGAAGATTCTGAACTTTTAGCTTCTCCTCTCAGTTTGGTTCCCAAAACCCATTCAACACACATGGGAATACAGACTGATGATCCCCACAGTCACTTTGAGTGCATCCCTCTGAGGAAATCATCAGAGAAAGGATGGGCCTTTTGATGAAGAGATGGGGGTGGAAGCGGGCTGGAAAAGACTCCTGCTTAAAGCATGTCTCTGGCTTATACATGAGGAAGGTAGTTGCTACCATGTCCTTTTAAAAGATTTTAGTCCATCAGTTATTGGGAATGGGACTTAAACATTAATTTTTTGGCGATATATATGGACTCTTTTATATGGACTTCATAGGCTCTGCATGAGATACCCAGTTCCTTCCTTCCTTCCTTCCTTCCTTCCTTCCTTCCTTCCTTCCTTCCTTCCATCCTTCCTTCCTTCCTTCCTTCCTTCCCCACTGTGTTGCCTGCATCTCTCACACTTGCAGCATAACCGGACAGCCTCTTCCTCATTTCTGAATCACAGAATCACGGAACATTCTGAGTTGGAAGGGATCCACAGGGATCAAAGTCCAACTCCTGACCCTGCATAGGACATCCCCGAGAATCACACCATGTGCCTGAGAGCATTATCCAAACACTTCTTGAACTCTGTCAGGCAGGCAGCTGTGACCAGTTCTCTGGAGAGCCTCTTCCAGTGCCAAATCACCCTCTGGGTGAAACACCTTTTCCTGATATCTAACCTAACCCCACCACCACCACATTGGTCAGCTATCCCATGTTGGCTGCAGACATGAAAAACCACATTGTGGAGTCTGCATTAGCGTAAGTAGTTTATTCTTGGTTTTCCCGGGCAACATAAGGTCTCCCCCATTCATTTACACTTTGCAGTCACACTTCGGCCATAGATCCATACTCTGTCAGCTATCCGAGATCTCTCTCCTAGGCCTTCACAGAATAATCCTAGGAATGGCATTGCTGGAGAATGATATGGTTTTGTCATGCATCTACTTTATCATAGAATCATATAATGTCAAGGGGTTGGAACGGACCTTAAAGATCATCTAGTCCCAACACCCCTGGCATGGGCAGGGACACCTCCTCACTAGACCAGGTTGCCTTATCCAGCCATGGATCACTGAAATCTGCCAGAGTTGGGGCATCCACTACCTCCCTGGGCAACCTGTTCCAGTGTCTCACTACCCTCACAGGAAAAAACCTTTTCCTAATATTTGGCCTAAAATTCCCCTCCTTCAATTTGATCCATTACCCCTTGTCCTGTCACTGCAGTTCCTAACAAAGAGTCCCTCTCTGGCTTCCCTGTAGCCCCTTCAAATACTGGAAGGTGCTATAAGGTCTCCATGCAACCTTCTCTTTTCCAGGTTGAACAGCCTCAACTTCCTCAGCCTGTCCTCACAGACATAGCTCTTTTAGAGGCTGTTATGTAGTAGTGACAGAAGTTAGAGTGGATCTTTTACTATGTTTTATGATACTTTTTCCCTTTTTCATTTATACTGATTTTGACACAAGCCTGTCTCAGCAGTAACTCACGGCACTGCCACCATGCAGTCTGACAGCATGTATAAGCCTAAATTTACTATCCCAAACCCTGGGCAAATGAACAGCCATGGGTTACAAGTGATGATTTTGGCTGAAATGCCTTATATGCAGTTTATTAATGCATGGACACTGGCATAAACTCTCAGCTGCAGAAAGGCCTTTTCCAGCCCTGTTTCCCAGAAGGATGCCAGCAGCAGTACAAAGCAGCAATAAATCAATCAACCATCCAGTCTGTAAGTGCATCAGGTAACCAGGTAAATAAACAAGTACTAGACACCCTAAACCACTGTAAATATTTTCCCCTTGTCAGGTCGAGCTATTCCAGGCAATCAATAGGGGGTATAGGAAAGGTCACTGACTGCCTGAATAAAACTTATCAAAAAATGACAGCCAAACAGTAATGGCTCACTCTGAGAAGAGAAAGCCATGGTCTTTAGTGGAATAAACCCAAGATTACAAAGATGCAAGGAACAAATATTTAAGCATAAACATTACAGACTAAAGAAATGTTGTAGAAAAGGAGGATATTCAACGCATTGGTCTTTTGGTTTTTTACAGCTACAGAGGTGTCTATTCTCTTTTGACATATGGAAGAGGAGTTTTGGAAGAAAACACTTCCTGAGCTAAACAGATGGATGCACTTGTAAAGTAATAGCCTTACATCTATTTTGTGCAGCCCTGAGGAGAAGGACTCGGGGAAAATTGCTTGGCGTGAAGCTCAACATGACCCAACAATATGCACTCATGGCCCAGAAAGCCAACCATGTCCTGAGCTGCACAAAACACAGCATGGCCAGCAGGTTGAGGAATCTGATTCTCCCCCTCTACTCTGTTCTCATGAACCCCACCTGCAATCACTTAAAACTAAACATGGAGAAATATTAACTGTTCTGTAAATCCCAATGACAAAAGGAATATGTGCCCAAATATAATAAGATAAACACAGCCTCAAAGTGACCTGCTTTTTGAAATGCTATTGCTTTTTGACATCAGAAAAAGACCATCACAGACAGAGTACACTCCAAATGCCTTAAGGGAAGCAAAAGGATCATTGGTCAATGGTAAGCATAGAGATAATTCAGATTATAACAGAGAGGAAAAAGAGTTTCACTTTTCTTTTGACCTATTCTGAATATGACAAAATGATTTAACAGAGACTTTAGTTACGTGAAGTGCTTAAGACCTTATTTCTCTTCCTTAATAAAGATTACTGAGGAGATGCAGCCAGGGGATCATGCCACACTAAAGCCTTAGCTAAAATACTTGGGAGAAGAGAACTATAGTTTGAACTCTGCCTGTTGAAATTATGATTAAAGGGTATTGCCCATTATAACTGCATAGTAAAAAACCAGAACTTCTGTTGATACTCACAGGGCTAAAAAATGGTTTGCAGAATTAGAACTTGAGACTTCCCATGGTTTTATGACAGTGGAGAAAAATCTATATGGCTATAGACTAAGCATAGCTCTTGGGTCTCTGGATGTGTAAATAAGTTGCACCCACAATTTATCAGATTAATATCTCAATTTGGCATTTGCATTTTGATTTCATTCTCAATATCTTGCAAAACTTTAGGTAGTGTTGTAAAGCACAGTGTTAGTGAAGAATCAGAAGAGAAAATACTGACAACTAAATAATCTTCAAGCTATGAAAATTTTGTAGCAGAGACTGCACAAGATCTTTCAGTAACTGTACCTAAGTCATTGAGCTCTTCTACTGCTTGAGAGGTGCCTCAGTGCACATGACTGTATGCACTACTGCATTGCCTTCATGTGCTGTCAGTCTCTCAAAAGCAAGGTGCCACAAATCAGATGCAGGGGTGTTTATCTCCATCTTCTAACCTCACCCAAGGAAGGCAAGAGACTCTAGAATTAAAATGAGTCCTCTATGCCTACCGTGTAACTCTTGCACAACCTACTGGTGCAGCTGTGCTGGGGGGCAGTTGGAAACCTGTCATTTCCTCCTGCAGATGATGCCTCTGGAATGATTTACAGAGCAAACATCTGCAGTTGCTTTGGCTTGTTTTCAGCATTTTGAACCAAATCCTGTTATTGTTTAGCATGCATCCATTTTGTGCAGCACCAGGAGCCTGGTGGCCTGGAGCAGAATTTCTGATTTGTCCAAATACCATTCAGCATAAGCACCATATGATAATTAATCAGTGGTCATTAAGGCAAGAGATACCCATGATGCCTCTGATGATTATTAAAGCCTTTTTACGGCATTTTAATCATAGTATTACCATGTTAGGATTTCCTTTTGCTTAAAACAAATGTTGTGCCTTGCAAAATGTTTTAGAGTGGGGTGCTTTTTTTTCCAGATTCCTGAGAGTCATTCCTAAAGTGTATTTTTCTTTCTTAATGTTTTAGTAAAATGATAGTGAAATCAGAACTGTGATTAAAATACTACCTAGATCAGGAACCTCATACTTCTCAGATGCAAATGTTTGGGTTGGCTTAACCTTTGATACAGCCACTACTACACCAGAACATTCACTTCCCAGAAAATACAACAGGACTAAGAGTCTCTGAAATAAGAAGACATAAAGTAAAATAAGAAAATGAAAGGGGAAAAGAGGAAAAAAATCTACCACCTCATGGAGAACAAAAAGGAACATCTGATTGTCCAGAAATGCAAACTCATGATTTAAAGCACAAAGATTTTGAAGTCTACACTTCTATTGAATCAAGAAGGATTTGATTTTTTTTAATGAGGAACATGGAGTGTTAACCTGCTGCATGCTTCTGTATTTTGAACATCAGTTTCAAAAGCTCATTTTCAAGAGGCATATGGGTATTAGGGAATAGATCCTCAACGATATTTAGGTATAAAATTTTGACTGAAATGACCAACAGTGAAGAGAAAGGGAAAGAAGCTGAGCAGTTGGCTATAGTGACTCCTCAACCCTCTCAAAGACTGGTGGAAGTAAGAGAGGCCTGAGAAGTCTGTTTTCTAGACCCAACTCCTGACTAGTGAGGAGAGGGAATATAAAGACGTCTGTGGCGCATGGAGCAAGAGTTGGATTATTCGAGAGAGCAGAGAGTAAACTTACTTCTGTTCTGTCAAACTCTCAGATTTTCCTTTGGGAGGCCCTATGTTCATACAACAGAAGTGAACACAGACATGAGTTAATACCTCTTCATTACTAAGTCAAACAGTTGCTATCCATCAAGGGATAAAACAGACACAAGACCAACTTTAGCTCATGACCTGTCACAGCATGCTAGTACTCTTTAGGTTTCTAACATGGCATGGCAAAGTAAGATTTTAACTGCAATGGCAAGCTAAGGGGAAAATTCAGATACATATAAAAACACATATATATTTTCTACACAGAAATTTGCACCTTTACACAGGTGGGTATTTTTCCAAGCCTTCCCTGATCTAGTTTTTCTTTCTGCATTACAGCATCTGAATTTTACTGATTAACCTCACATGTATGTTTGTCACATGCAACATACCAGCTTCAGCTCTTTTTGACATGATAGTAGTATTACTTCACAGCTTAAAGCTTTCACTTGGTTGCTACCCAAAGCAATCCCCCTGAGTAAGCTCAAGCATTCTAACTTTATAGAAATGCTGTGAATTCAAGAGGGATATTTTTCTAACAAGCAAAATCACTTTAATCTTCTCTTCGTAAAGAGCTAGCTCCTGCAAATGTCATCCTATTCCAATTCATTCACTTAAATCGAATGATATGGGCCTTGCAAGCAGCTGGTTTCTTCTACTTGCACTTCTGCAGAGCTGAAAACCTTTTAAGGGCTGACACCACAATGACCTCATTTCAAGAAACTTGTTATTTCAGTCAGCTGATCTGCATTTGTTGTGTGCTGATTTTGGTGTGGATAGAGTTAAGTTTTGCTTTACCTATTAAGATGCCCTTACCTGATCCCAAAAGTTTTCTTCAGCTTTACTCTTCCAATTCCTTCCCCCATCCTGACGTGGGGGGAGAGAGCAAGCAGCTGCGTGGTGCTTCGTTGACCACTGTGGTTAAACCATGACAGTCCTTTTTGGCTCCCTACATGGGCCTCGAAGGGTTCAAGATAATGACAGATTTGATTGGAATGTGCTAGATTGAATTTATAGCTGTTCTTGCTGTTCAGCTATTAACTGACAGGATCCTGTGCTTGCCATGGGGCTCGCTCGTCTGACTCTGTGTTAGAGCCTAGTGCTCATTAGTGGTTGCTTTTCGTTGCTCGCTGTAATGCTGTGCTGCTTACCAACATCAGGAACCACCCAAAACAGTGCAAGGTAAGCCTTGCAAGGAGCAGTGTAAGTGCAGCAGTGACCCAGCCTGAGCTGGATTTGGTGCCCAGTAGCTTCATGCAACACACCACCTCTCCTATCCTGAGTGACCACCATAACAAAGGGAGCCCAAAGTCATGGACTAAATGAACTCAGAGGACACTTGTGGACATTTTACATACATTTTGCCAGTCCTGTGTGGCCACTCCTAGGGATGGCTGAACACCTGCCTGCCCACAGAAAGTGGTGATTAATTCCTTGCTTTGTTTTGCTCACATGTACAGCTTTTGCTTTTCCTCTTAAGCTGTTTTTATCTCAACCCACAAGCTTTCTCACTTTTAGTCTTCCAATTCTCTCTCCAAAACCAGCAGGGGGGGAGTAAGCAAGTGAATTTGTAGGCCTCAGTTACTGGCTGTGGTTAAACCACAACACATTGCCACACAAATCATTTCCCACAGTACTGCTTTTGGTGGTAAGATAAAGTGACAGTTTCTAAAAAGATCAGGAGAAAAATTATCAAACTATATAACCTCTTTTAGCTCAAGGGGCTGAGACATTTTGTTAAGTACTTACTATATCCATCACCAGGAATAAATAACTTTGCTACTTGAAAATCCCAGTAGAAGAGCTCTTCCTAGTTGACCCTTGCCACATACACATGCACAAAAGGATTATTTAGGCAAGAATGATTTGAGTAAATATAAATTACATTAAAATGACAGGTCATTCAGCTGAAGTGTTCATTGGCTACCACACATGCTACTTGGAATAGTGATATGTATTTTAACATAGTTACTTGGAATATTTCCCTAGTCTTAAAAATTGGTACAGTGATAAAATAACATTAATGCGATAAGGCAAATGTCAGTTTAATGTTAACAGAGGCAATAGTCTCCTAGATAGTGTAGTTTATGTTACACCTCATTTTTAATTCACCTGCTATTCTCTCTCAGCTATTGACATAATTTCTTTTATTTTCTTCTGAGTCACATAAGAGGAAATGAAGTAAAACCTTGTGCTGCAATGGCTAGGCTGCAAACCATGGATGAGGAGGTAAGGTCTGGACAAACACTGTATCTTCTGTCTTTTTAGCAGGAGGCAAAGTTAAATTTTCCACATTCACAGAGTTGTAGGTTGGTCTGACCAAACATAATGCTAATTTCAATGGACACTGGGTCCCCTGTGGAGCATCTTAGGTGAGGATGACCTGGATTAGTTGATGAGCCTGTCCAGGACTTTGAGGGATGTGCAGGGGAAGCCACAGACCAGGGCACCCCACAGCAGACTGAGAATACCCTCTGAGCAGACCTAGAGCCTACTGCCCTCCTGATGGCAGCCTTGCTGGTGGCCTTGGGCACATTCATCAGCTGACACTGTTCCACCATGCTGGGCACTGGGGCATTGAGCTCTGGCTTTCAGCCTCATGTACAAGAGCAAAAGATCACAGCCAGGATCTAGAGCATCCGTTGTGCCAGGGAAGGGAGAAAGGACCCTGGTCCAGGGGACCTATAGGACTAAGGTATATCAAAGATATGTCAAGACTTGTGTAGAAGGACCACATGGGACACGTGTCAGGGATCTCATGATCCTGGGGAGAACCAGAGCTGGAGGCAGGTGAGGAGAAAGCCCTCAGGTCACTGAAGACTGAGGCACCCTGAGGATCTCAAGGACACTGAGGAATATGCATGTGGAATTGGGGGAATATCTGTGGATTGAGGATCCCTGGGGTCACAGAAGGACCTGTGGGGCAGGAACATCAGTGAGATCACAGTGCATGGCACATCAGTCAGGTCATGGTGTGGCAGTGTACTAGTACTAATACTAGTTATAAGCAATAGAATTGTCATTCTGTACTACTGGCAGTGACATAATTGGGAATTATGCTACTAAAAAGTTGCGTATTCATAAGGTAGTTAAGGTGTTATACGCTTTTTAAAGGTATGTTTTGCTTAATTAATAAACATCATTACCATCTTGGTCCACTAGCTGTCAAGTCTCCAATCAAAAGAAGAAGAGTTGGACTTGGGAAGTACCTCTTTCCACCCTTGGGAAGAACAGGAGACAAGGAGAGGTGATTTAGACACACAGTAGACATTCCCTCTGTAAAACCAAAAAGGGCTTTTCATAGGTTTAGGGAGGTGTAAATCCTTCACATCCGCATGTGGTTTCTAAGGGTCTGTGGCCACACATAGCCCATGGCACAGCAGAGAGAACAGGGGAGATGGGAGCTGCTTAGCACAATTAAAGGATGTGATGAGGAGAGACAATGTCTCCATATCTGAGAGAACAGTGCCATAGTAGAGCCATATCTGCCCCTCTGCTTTTTTTTCAAACACATAAATAAAACTCTACATCCAGGTTTGGAGTGAAGAGCACATGGGGTGATGGGTAAGCCAGCATATTCAAACTGCAGTGCTCTACAAACTGTGACCTTGGTGATTGACCAGCCATTTGTCCCTCCCTTTCAATGGGAAACTCCTTTTCCATTCCCTCCCAGCAAAAAGTCTCCTGCATTGGTCAGATTTTCTTTGGATGAACCTTGGTGAACACAAGGACTGACCATACCATATACTGTTGCCCAGACAGCTAGCTGATGACATCTCCATCCTTGGAGTCATTGAACACTCAGTTGGTCATGACCAATGCCGGTCACATTCAGCTGTTAGGGGCCATCAGGGCAGCCTGGGATGGGGCTGAGTTCTTCAGCTTCATCCATCCATCCATCCATCCATCCATCCATCCATCCATCCATGATTTCATGCAGAGCTGCCACAGAGTGCTAAAGTGTCATGGGTATTGCAGAAGGTAAAGGTATGCCAGGACAGGCTGTCAGATTGGGAAATGGCTGAGCCTTGGCCACCACCTATTTCAAGGCCTTCCTTTTTAACCAGGTGTGGGTTAAGGGGAGGAGAAAGAAGAAGAGGGAAGGGTGGAAATTTATATAACCTGTCAGAATTCACCCAAGAGGAAACTAAATTCCTTCAATCTCACCCTAAGCAAGAAAATTTGGTTTCACTAATATATCAAAACTTCCATTTTTTGCTTTGTGACACATTCCCAGCAAAACATAAAGCCATAAATCACAGAGCATGTAGGATGATTGATTTAACTTAATAAAGGGAGACGGTAGGAGGAGGAGGTAAATCATACATATGGGCTTGATTTGTGGCTACAAAAGTGTTATGCCAGCCTACATACACAGACAAAACATACAACTTCCCGTTCTCTCTGCACCACTGCAACTCAGGCCTGTTATTTACTGCACTCCTATAATCACTGCTGTTCAACCATCCTGCTGATACACCCCAATTCCTCTCAGTTATTTTGCTCAGAACCTTTCTGTTCTGTGAAGAAGGGAAATATCTTAATGATGAATCCTAATCCTCACCAGTGTATGTCTCTGCTCAGTGTGTTACAACCTGCATGGTAGACCACAGCACCTACCCCAAAACTGATGTTCTTGGAATCAGGAAGGAGATGTTGTGGTCCTAGACCTGGTACCAGCAGCATCCTTTGTTCACATGAGTTTAGCAGGGAGTCACTAGATTTCCCTAACCTGCAGCTGCTGCACTGTCTCCAGCAGCAGCTGGGGATGTAAACCTCTGTGTGCAATCCCAGTCACCATCTTCCTAAGCCCTTGAGGCCAGCTGTCTGCACTCAAGGCCCCAGAGCCCAGCCCTGATACAACCCTTGTGTCTGCATGGCTGTGGCTTAGGCTGCTGTGAGTGTTGCACAGTTATCAAGAAGCCTTGGGACATCTGCAGAACAGAGCCAGGAAGGGACACAAAGGCAACACCACAGGCACATAAGGCGGTGGAGATAGCCTCACTACCAGCTCCAGGGTTCATGAGAAAAGCCCCATAATGGGAAGGTATAAAACCCTCAAGAAGCAAGCAGGGAGGTGAAGTAAGGAAACTGAACACCACTGGGGATGTGTCCTGGGCCTGCAGAGACCGACTCTTCTCCCCTGGGGTGGTGCCAGTGCAACAGCAATTGTGCTGTGTGTTGTACGGGGCTTGGGAGCTCCCTGGACTCCACTGGGTAGTTTGTTTAGCCTCAGCTATCATGTAGGTGTTCACTAGTAAATACAAGCTGCTCCTGGAGGAAAGACAGACTTTCTATCCACAGCAAAGTTTAGGATCTGAGTCATGCAGTATGAGCCTAACCACAGCACCTGGTGAACTGCGTGGGTGAAAGCACTCCAGGGGAAGCAGAAAAAGCATGTTCAGAGCAGTAAAGTAAGGACTTCTTAAGGCTATTGGCTATGGGCTTTGTGGAAAGTTGCAGCTATGTTGATTACTGAAAGTGGTAAAGGAAGGGCTTTGAGAGAAAATTTCAGGTTTGGAAAAGGGAAAGATGGGTTTGAAAGAAGAGACTGAATTGCTGAAGGAATTGAGGCAGAAACACACGTGCCTCTGCAGCAGAGGTCCTCATCCACACCAGTGGGGGAGCAAGCCCAGGCAGGATGTGATAGATGGCTTACAGGAACTAATACAGCAGAAACTTCAGATCAGGATCCAGTTTGGCAACAAGCACCTGTGAGGACAATGACAAGAGAGAGTCAGCAGCATGGATCTGAAGCTTTGGTCTGCCAGAGGATGACTGAGTCTTTGGAAGAGGTGTGTCGACAGTGGCTGCAGCCCTCCAAGAGGGATTCCAGGTGGGATACTGAAGCCCTGGGCAGGGGAGGGAGCTGGGTGGTCTGATCCCAGACTGACTCATGTGCAGCCACAAGGTTACTCCTTCCCCTCTGACCTCTCCTCAGCAAAGTGCTGGATGCCTGACCCTCTTCATGTCCTCAGACACCACTGGCACAGAGCTGCTGATGAAGAGATGCAGTAGCAGGTTTGAAACCGACCTGAGACAGATCATGGAACAAGCCAGAGCTGTATGATGACCCTATGTGAATACTGCTGCACAGGGGTGTTGGGGCTTGCAGGAGACCCAGGAAAGGCTGTGAGTGATCATAACCCCACTGCATGTCTGTCTAACCTCGTTCCAGTGTCACCAGCACTGGGGAAAGAAGCTGTGGGAGAACACCAGGCCCACAGCAGAGGACAGTGGTGGCAGTGCTGCTCTCTCTAGCCATGGTGCAGTTGTCCAGTTTGGAAGAAGCGAAAGCTGAGGAAGGACAAGAGATCATTGTTTTAATCAAGAAAGCACATACTGAATACAAGAGTAGATTTCATTCAGGAGGGACCAAGACAGCAACCTAATGCTGAGGTTCAAAATTAAACCTGCAATGATGGATGGATCAGTACCAACTGCTAAGGCAATTACTGAACCTGTAAATCGACAGCATTTGACTCAACTCCAGCTTAAGAGAAAAGTCATTCAGGCAGAACAATTTTACCAGGCACAGATAGAAAGGCAGAAGATGTAAAGAGAAAGAACAGCATCTGTGAAATATTCCAAGCAGTAACAATGCCACCAATTGCTCCATGGAAGAGAAGCTTAACAGAGGAAAGCCAGTATTTTAAAGCTGAGGCACAGACCAATGATTTTTCTAGAGCATTGGAGATGGAGACAGAAGAAGGAATTTCAGGAGATCTGAGGACTGAAGGAGAAAACAAACGCTGGCAGAGGGGCAACATTTAGTGCCTTTTAAGAACAACAACCTAAATTAACTAAACCACAAGAGCTGGAAAAGGAACAAGCTGTAAAGCCTGATGAAAAAAAGACCTGATTCTGCCCAGTTTGGATGCCCACCTGCTCAAAACCTCCAGCTACCCTTTCCCAGACCTGTTCATACTTTATGGGGGGCAACCAGCAACTGAAGCACTGATCACAACAAATTGAATGCAAATAGTCCCAAAGAAGATTAGCTATCAATCTCAGTTCAGGCTTTTGGAAAATGCACTCACTGGGGCTGGAAAAGGCATTCCAAAGGGAGCACATCACTGCACCAATATTGCTGTCTCCACACCTTTCTAATCTGGGCTACTCATGATGCTGGGGACCTCGGCCTCAAAACCTAAGGTGCCACTAGGAGTACAGTTAGCATTAGGGTTAGAGTACAGAGAACCACAAAGCCTACAGCTCTAGGGACACTGGGGGTGGAAAAGATATGACAAAGGGAGCACAGCATTGCACTAACATTGCTGCCTCTACACCTTTCTAATCAGAGCCAGACATGATGCTGGGTACCTCAGCCTCAGCCCCAGGCTGCCACTAGGTAACCCTAGTTAGTGTTAGGGTCAGGGTTCAGGGTTCACCATAATGTCTACAGCTCTGAGGACAGTGGGGCTGGAAAAGGCATATCAAAGGGAGCAAGGTACTGCACCAACATTGTCACTAGGGTTGTTTACCTGTGGAAAAAGATGAAATGGACAGATATCAAGCTTTATTTGAACAAGAACAAAAGTAATCAAAAGATCACAAAGAAATAGTGCCTTGTTGGCTAGAATATTAGCTAATAAATTAGAATAAAATATTTTCTTTGCTGAATGTATTAACTTACAATAGAATAACTCACTCTTTGGATGATCAGTTCTAGTGCCACCCCCGTCATTACAAGCTACTGGAGTTTATATGCATTACTGGCATTTGCTTAGATTATGACAAGGTGACACAATTACCTACCTGAAAATACAGAAATGTGAACATTTCTGTGACTGAAGAGCAAGTATTAAGCATCAGTGAAACCCACTTTTACCTGCTCTAGCATGGGTTCCTCTCTCCACAGGTCCTGGCAGGAGACAGCTCAAGTGTGGGCTTCTTACAGGGTCACAGCCTCCTTTGGATATCCACCTGCTTCAACATGGGATCCTCCAAGGGATGCCGGGGGATATTCGCTTCACCATGGACTCCCAAGTGCTACAAGGGGACAGCCTGCTTCACCATGCTCTGCACCACAGGCAGCAGGGGAATTTCAGCTCCAGCTCCTGGAGCACATCCTCCCACTCCTTCTTCATAGATCTTGGTGTCTGCAGGACTGCTTCGCTCATGTTTTCTCACTCCTCTCTTCAGCTGCACTTGCTGTTGAGCAGTATTTTTCTCTCTTCTTAACTATGTTATTCCAGAGGTGCTACCACCATCACTGAAGGGCTCAGCCTTGGCCAGCAGGTCTGTTGTGGAGCCAGCTGGCATTGGCTGTGCTGGACATGAGGGAAGCTTCCGGCAGCTTCTCACAGAAGCTGCTCCTGTAGCCCCCCACACTGTCAAAACCTTTCCACACAAACCCAATACAGACACAAAGGTGACACTGCTCCTGGGTCATGGCACTTACACCACAACGCTACCCTTCCTCCTGGGGAACAGCCTCTCCACACTGCTCGTATCCAGCTGAGCACCAGTCATTTATATTCACATTCTCAGAACATCACTAAAAAGGAGAATGAATACCAAAGTAAAAGCATAATTTTTATTTGAGCTAGCACTGATGAATACTTCTTTGCAGAATTTGCCAAGCTCTACTATTGATTAACAAAAATTAAATTATAACATTCAGTTCACATCTATATTCTGCTATGGTTGCTGGAGTGTTTCTAAGTGGGCAAATGTCCCTGTGATCCTGTCATTTGGCTCTCATAATGCCGCAGGCTGAACAAGGGTATAAATATGCAAGAGCTGCTCCATTTCACTGTTGCATGGATACTAAGCAGATGGATAGATGAACGAAACTCTTTCTTAGAAAGCAAGTGCCCTTGTCAATACAGGCTGCCTGCATCTGGCTCACTTCTGCACCAGGCTTGGGGAAAAAGGTGGACATCATATTTAAACTCTATACCACTTTTCTGAAGGGAGTGATACGATTAACAGCTTGGTGTGCTATTTCCCTTTCTGCAATGGCACATTCTGAGTTCCACTGATGATGATCCCCTCTGGAGCACAGAGAGACACTCTGCCTCCACTTGCCCCCATTCCCCTTCTGGAAAAAAATGGGTACACCCAACATGTGTGCCATGTCACCGCCATGGACCAGATCTCCAGGGGGTGTCTGGGCCAGGACTGCACCATCCAGACACCTTGTGAGGGTCCAGCAGTCTCTTCCACTAGAAGCTGAAGGCATTGTTGTCCCAGGCATCGACCACCCCTGGTGAAGCAGTGAGACCAGACCTTCCTCTAAACTCCTACTGCCCAAAACACCCACCCACAAATGGCAGCAGAGACCAGGACTCGGTGCTCAGACCAGTGCCCTGCTGGCAAGTGACTGGAGGTGGTCTGGGTTGTGTCTCCCCACTACTGAACCGACTCATGCTGACTCTCACTGCTGTGTGAGCAGCAGAACCAGGGTGTCACAGCATTTTCCTCTCAATCCCAGTCACCCAGGCTGGATTATTTGGAGCCTCGTAACACAGGATCTCCTTGTTTTTTACCTCCATGAGAAACCAAGCTTCTCCAGCTATTTTCACTCAAAATGTGCCAACATTGTGGATTATTTGATTCTTTCCTGTCCAGGAGTGAGTCCTTTTTCCATCAAGGCCAACTGACACTTTTTTGGGGGGAAAAATAGGCTTTTTTGTGCAGTTGTCACTTCCAATAACAATTTCAACAGAAAAAAAAACCTTCAGCTTTGAATGTTTATTTACAATTCTTCATAGAATCATAGAATTGTTAAGGTTGGAAAAGACCTCCAAGATGATCAAGTCCAACTTTGGACCAAATATCACCATGCCCACCAAACCATATCACAAAGTGTCACATCTTTTGAATACTTCCAGGGGTGGTGACTCAACCACTTCCCTGGGGAACCTGTTCCAATGCTTAACCCCTCTTTTAATGAAGAAATTTTTCCAAATGTCCAACTTCAACCTGGTGCAACTTAAGGCCATTTCCCCTTGTCCTATCACTTGTTGCCTGGGAGAAGAGGACAACCCCCACCTTGCTACAACCTCCTTTCAGGTAGTTGTAGAGGATGATAACCTCCCTCCAGAGCCTCCTTTTCTCCAGGCTAAACAATCCCAGCTCTTTCAGCCACTCCTCATCAGACTTGTGCTCCAGATCCTCCACCAGCAATGTTGCCCTTCTCTGTACACCCTCCAGCACCTCAATGTCTTTCTTGAATTGAGAGTCCCAGAACTGAACACAGGATTTGAGGTGTGGCCTCACCAGTGCAGAGTACAGGGAGATGATCACTGCCCTGGTCCTATTGGCCAAACTATTGCTAATACAGGCCAGGATGTCACTGGCCTTCTTGGCCGCCCGGGCACACTGCTGGCTCATGTGCAGTCATTGTTAACTAGGTCATTTCCTGCCAGTCAGCATTCCAGCCACTCTTCCCCCAGCCTGTAGTGCTGCATGGAGTTGTTGTGACCCAAGTGCAGGACCTGTCACTTGGCCTTTTTGAACCCCATACAGTTGGCCTCAGCTCATGGAACCAGCCTGTCCAGATACCTCTGCAGAGCCTTCCTACCCTTCAGCAGACCAACACTCCTACCCAGCTTGGTGTTGTCTGCAAACTGACTGAAGTTTCACTCGATTCTCTCATCCAGATTGTCTATAAAGATATTAAACAGGACTGGCCACAATACTGGGCTGTGGGGAACACCACTTCTGACTCGGCACCACTCATCTGGTTTCTCTCCTTGCCATATGCAAACATGACAAGCCTTTGTTCTTAACTTGCAGAGCACTTGCTGACACCTTACAGACTATCAGAGCTCCAGAACCTCCAGCTGCAAAATGCTGAGTTCAACTACGCAGATGCTTCCCCTCTCACAAGGAAAAGGAGATCTGCA
>NW_008690771.1:0-2551 GCF_000695815.1 Acanthisitta chloris | reverse complement strand
AATCAAATCACTCCAAGACAGGTAGTTAATTATTGCCCATTCTCAAAGACAGGGCACCATTATCATATTACAGTTTGTCCCTTAATCATCTTTTCTGCAGAAGATGTGGGAAACTTGTGTGGAATAAGCATTTTCTTTCAGTAACTATTGGATCTTTCTTCTTTCTTCCTCTTTATGTAACTATTGGCTTCAGTTTAAAGCAATGAATGCTCAAATCACTGGTATTGAGCTGTTTATGAACAGACAGAGAGGCACAAGAGACATTATTGTAATAAATATTCAGAAGGTGCCTGTAGAGTAAGAGTATAAATACACAAAATTGCTCCACTTCATGGTTATATTAGAAGGCACAAGGGAGAGCAAATCCTTTTCTTTAAAATACTTCTGAGGGGATTTATTTTTTTAAAATTCAGTTATTTTGTTTCTTCACAAGCTTTCAGTTCAGCAGCTCACAGGGGATGCAGAACCATGGCCTGTGTGGCAGCAGGTCCTGCTCTGCTACTGGCACTGGGAACCAGGTACTGGCTGCCATCACACACCAGCTCCTTCCCTGACCCCCTTCTCGGGGGGCTGCTCAGTCCTGGGGGGAACACAGGGGGATGCTGAGTGGGCATATGTCACCCCAAGGGAAAACCAGCCATTGGAGACAGGGCAGAGCCAGCAGGGCTAAAGGTCTGGTGTGGTCCTGCCTTGATACTTGGTGTGGCTTCAAATCTGGGCATCTTCTATGCCCCACATCACATAGATTTCTGCAAACCTCACCCTTTTCTTCCTAAGCATGAATAATGTGGAAACTACTGAAGGGCAAATGTGCTTTTAGTGAGAGGGAGTGCCGTGGCTGTGTAATGCTGTAGACAGCTACAGACATGATCTTCCTCTCTGGGTTTGCCTTCCCTCCCCCTGCCTCATATACCTTGGTTATGCAGAATAAGCACAACAGTGCCTTTTTCTGGTGTCTCTATAAACTTCAGCACATGCAGCTATTCCAAATCATGCTGCGCAATGTGGGGGAAGTGGTAAACCCCATACCCACCTTGGGCACAGGAGAGGAGAGTGGGACTGAGCAAGAAACCTTGGCCTGTGTAACATGGCCCAGCTCTGTTGCAATTTCCTCTCATCTGTTTGCACTGATTGCTGTTCAGTCACTGCACCCTCAAATACCCATGTGTAAACTTGAGCCCCTGCCAGGGGACAAAATCACTAGCAGGATCTCTTCTCCAACAGGGAGGGAGACAAACAATATCATCCCCCACTATGTGCTCTTAAGTCCAACAGATCTCAAAAATTAGCTAAGACTTTCCTCTACCTACTGCTTGTGCTAAAAGAGGGCACTAACTGACCTTGCAGCTTTTCCCCAGAAACTCGACTATTACTCACTTTAAGTGTTCCTGGAACATGCACTTGCTGTCTTGCTGGAAATAGCACTCCTGCTATGAACTCTGCAGAGCCAGGAAATATCTATTGTGTCCTCCTCCCTCAAATTTAAACCATTTCGATTCTGCCCTAGGTGGGGTCAGTTTTGTGATCAGCAAATATGGTTTTCTACTTCTTAA
The DNA here is from genome assembly GCF_000695815.1 of Acanthisitta chloris. NCBI lineage: Eukaryota > Metazoa > Chordata > Aves > Passeriformes > Acanthisittidae > Acanthisitta > Acanthisitta chloris. The sequence goes on along the minus strand of NW_008690771.1, from coordinate 998 downwards.
AGTACAGTTTCAGGAATGCAGTGAATGTTCAAAGCCCTAATTTGACAGCCAGACTCTGCAATGTAGTCTTTCTTTTCTAAAGCTGTCAGAAAATGTCCTGTAATTCCAAGGAAGGGAGATGACCCCAGTAACATTTGAAATACACCCTTGCTGCAGACAGATGTGTCAGCAATTTTGAGATATAACTGGTCAGTTTTATGAGGCTAATGCCAGTAATACGATTCTGAAAAGACCATCCAAAACATAGCCCTATACCAGCCACTGCAAAGAACATTAACTCTACCCCAGCCAAAACTAGCACATTCATCAAAGGATAATTTTGCTGTTTTAAAATGCAGATGTAGGGCAAAATTAGAGTCATAAAATAATTTAAACTGCAGTGCACCTATGCCAGTCATGAAGTCCAGTGTCCACTCACAGCAGAGACAACTTCAAACGAATCATCACAGAATTATAGGGGTTGGAATGGACCTTACAGATCATCTAGTCCCAACCCCCCTGCCATGGTGTCCCTACACCTCCCACTAGACCAGGTTGCTCAAGGCCTCATCCAGCCTGGCTTTGAACACTGCCAGGGTTGGGACAGCCACTACCTCTCTGGGCAACCTGTGCCAGTACCTCACTACCCTCACAGTAAAAAACTTGTTCCTATTATCTAACCTAAACTTCCCCTCCTTCAATTTGAACCCATTACCCCTTGTCCTATCATTGCAGTTCCTAATAGAGAGTCCCTTTCTGGCTCCCTTGTAGGCCCTCTTCAGATATTGAAAGTAGCATTAGGTGGCTCAGGGCTTTCTGAGTTTGCTTTTTTTTCCAGTGAGTAATTCCTGTCTCTTCTGTCCTCTGACCCTGAAATTACAATTCCTCATCTTGCCTAAAACCTCTGCAGGCACAGGAGCACTGTACATGTCTATGGACTTCAGCACTCTCCTTCCGTTTGCAGCATCTCAACAACTGGGCACTGGCACATCTCAACAATTTCCTCTCCTCTCCTCTCC
>NW_008690770.1:12311-52710 GCF_000695815.1 Acanthisitta chloris | reverse complement strand
TTGATTCTATGATTCTATGATGTAGTTTTCAGGAGGTTTTGCAGGGTGGAGTTGTGTCTTTTTGGTTTGTTTTGGTTTTGTCTGTTTGGTTGGTTTAGTTTGTTGTTTTTTTGTTGTGGTTGTTTGGGAGGGTGGGGAAGGATTAACTATGATTTAAATTAATCCATTTCCACCTTTCATTTTCTCAGTATCTTTCACTTACATGAAAAGTTGGTCTTAGCTTTTTGGAAACTTTTAAAAGATTACTTAACTGGCCTTTAGAGTACCTAGGCAACAGTGGCCACAAAATCAAATCAGAAGCATCTGTGACTTCAAATAAAATATTTAAAACAAAGTGTGAAATGGTAGTCGCTTGTTTTCAGATCGGATCCATGTAGTTCAGCACAGTCCTTGCACTGTGCATGTTTTCATTCTTGTTAAAAATTTAAGAGGAAAGCTTTTAATGTCTTAGCATTAACTTAAGTTGTAGTCAGTCTGTAAAATGATCAGAGAGATGCTATTAAAAGTATATTAATAATAAAACAGATGGTTTAAGGAAAACTTGAGTCCACTTTAGTTTCAGTATAGCAGGCGTGGCTAAGAATTACTATGCTTCAGTCAAGTTTAAGAGTGGAACCTTGGATAGAAAATTCTAAATTTTCGACAAAAAAAGTTGAGTATCCTGTTTATGCTACATTATTTTTTCTCATTTTTTTTCTTTTTTAGGAAAAAAAGGCAAATGTCACTTCGTTCTTTGGTTTAACTCCTGAGATCAATTAGGGCAGTATAATTTGCTTGTAAGGAACACTGAGAGCCAAGCATGAAATAGTCACACATGGAGAGTCAAACACCAGCATCTGAGCTGGACAGAGGCTTTTTTTTCTGTCAGAGAGTTATGGCACAGCAAAGAGAAGATGTGATTGTTAACCCTTTGTAGTTTCAGCAGCAAGAATGTGTCCAAAAGCAAGGCTGTACCACAGCTAGTCCAGGATCTGAACACAAAGGTGCTGCCAGGCCCTCCTGATGTAGCACATCCTCAGCATTATCATCTTTAGACACAGCCACAGGTCTGCATTTACTCTATTTTCAGGACATGAGTGAAAATTTTTAAGACAGCTTTAGAGACAATAGTATTACTGAGAAACACCTACTGTGTCCCTTAGATTACCAGCTTCCTTAGCTTTAGTAAAAGTGCTCTCTTTTAAGATATTAAAACTTTATGAAAGTCCTACACTAGAATAGAATACAATGACTGTTTCCATAATTCCAGTGCTTGTACTGCCCATTTTGTGATACTCAGTCTTGCCAATGCCACGCATGCATACGTTAGTTCAGGAATACATGTACAGCTGTACAGATGCATTGTTATCAACTTCATATCCATTTTAAAGAAAAATTCTGCATTATTGATAGGACTTCTTTTTGTATAGCCAAAACTGACAACACTTCAAAAAATTAATTTAGAGCATATATAAGTTCATGATAGCTATCCTTACATCTACAAATATCTCTGTTTGGTTGAGATTTTTACAGACCTATTTGCTCTGTCTGTTGTTGCCAGTAGTAGGCTTATCAAGCACAACCACAGGACAGTTGTGCTCAAATACCTATAAAGCTTATTACAAACACTGAAGCAAAAAATTGGCAATTACAGGAAAAAAAGCCAAAATATCAATACTTCCCTTTCTAAAAGAGGCTAGGTCTCTCTCAGTCACAGAGATCTAAGTTGCTTCTTAAGTTACAGAAGTGCTTACTTCTTAAGTTACACATGCAAGTATACATTAAATAAGTTTTGGGCTGAATGCTCCTTAGGCAATTCTTACAACCAAGATTTTCTTTCAGGGCTTCATTGAAATTACTTATCATGTTTGTAGTAGCACACTGGCTCAGGCATACAGAAATTTAATACACATGGGTACTGCCTTTAATAACCATGGATTTATATCCTGCTTCTCTTGTAATAGCTTTAAAAAGCAATAGGAACTAAGCACATAGTTCTAAAACTACTGGACAGTCTCCAGCTGATCCAGGGCGGCTCCTGTTTTACAGTAAAAATTGTCTTCAGTGATCAGACTAGAAGCCAGTCGTAAATTGGTTTCTCCTCTTCTTTCACATTTGATGTCGTATTTACTACAAAAGCATGAGTTGAAGGAAGATACAAAGCTCAGGCATGAGCCTAGGACCCTCCATGACGTGCAGAAAAACATCTGTTCTCTTTTTATCCTTCCTGGATGGAGAAAGTGGTTCTATCTTAAGAGTAGTTTCCATAGTACATCAATATGTAGGGTTTACAAATGGTGACTGATCAAACGATACACAGTAATCTGTGATGATCTTTCTCCATCTCCCCAGTGAATGCTATTAATTGCACAGAGAGCTTTCACTGGTGGTAAGGCACTCCGAGAAAGGTTTGACAGATAAAGTGACAGATGCTTTGCCAAGTACCTGCTGTCTCAGGAATTGCTAAACACTTAATTGCACACCACACCTTATTCTAATTGCATGAGCCATCTTAGCTTTGAGGGGGAGAATAGGAAGGGGTGGAGGAAGGAAGGAAGGAAGGAAGGAAGGAAGGAAGGAAGGAAGGAAGGAAGGAAGGAAGGAAGGAAGGAAGGAAGGAAGGAAGGAAGGAAGGAAGGAAGGAAGGAAGGAAGGAAGGAAGGAAGGAAGGAAGGAAGGAAGGAAGGAAGGAAGGAAGGAAGGAAGGAAGGAAGGAAGGAAGGAAGGAAGGAAGGAAGGAAGGAAGGAAGGAAGGAAGGAAGGAAGGAAGGAAGGAAGGAAGGAAGGAAGGAAGGAAGGAAGGAAGGAAGGAAGGAAGGAAGGAAGGAAGGAAGGAAAATGTTATGCCCTACCATCCTTAAATCACTGGGCTTAAATTAGAAGACAAGTCAGAGACAGAGACCTGAAAGAGAGTTTAAAATAATGAAGGAATTTCAAGTTCAACAGGTTAGGCCAAGAATCCTAGAGAGAGAACCTAAACTTTCTATTGATTTCCAATGCAGAGTTTATCTCTGGATCATCTCTGTCCTCTGCTTCTCCTTAGGGATCACTTGGCTTTCCTCAGGCTCTGTGTGTTCTCAGATGCCTCCCTTTCCCTCTGTTGGGAGGGAACAGCTGTGTCTGGCCAGCACATCACCTCTCCAGTACACTTTTTTTTTAACCAGCTTGATTTACAGTCTGATGCCAATAGGTAATGTCAGCATGGGAGCCAGTCCTAGGCACTGTAATTGGACAGACAGAAGAACTCACATCGTCTCTGGATCCAAGGACACAGAGAATTTGCTCTTCAGAGACACAGAAATATTTGGGGATTCAGTAAATTATACAGTCACATGCAGGAAAAACAAAGAGAAGTTCCATTTTTCACCCTTTGAACAAAACAGACACGTTGTAGAATACACAAATACATCATCAGTGGAGTAGAATTTTTAAGTTGGATAAAGTACAGTTTATGTGTGTATTTTAAAATCTGTAATTTTATCATTCCTGATAGCTAAGAGACACTGAGGCACTTTACACCAAGAGCCCTTCATAGCTGGCATGGGTTTTGTTAGGCTTGAAGAGAGGAAGTCACTATCTCTTGGGAATTAATCCAGCACTGTAGCCATTTACACATGAGACCTACCTTTCAGGAATCATATTCTACATTTATGGACTGAAAAGAGAAAAATGAGGCATTCATACAAAAATCTAATCTGGTGGAATGCAAAAAGAAACTCTACAACAATACTCAGAACCCAACCAAACCAAACTAAAAAATAACCAGCGAAAAAAACCACCAAAAACCAAACTGGCTTATCTTTTCCTGGCCTACATTACATGCTGCTATTTATATGAGGATTGGAGACTAAATCTGCAGCTTACATCTGTAAGAATTTCCAGGAGAGTTTTTAGAATATGAGAATGCAATAGCAAGAAAAAAAAAAATGTTTATAATTAAAACAAGCTATATTTAAACCTAACTGCTAAAGCTGAAGAAAAGTACAGGGTTTGGGTTTGTGCATAAAAGACTCTTAAAATGGCAGGGAAAAATATTTGTAGGCATGTGATAGCAATGTTATTGCAATTACATAAGCATCCAAACTCAAGAAAGAAAAGTCTGAGTTTTCTTCATCTGAATAAATAGATGAGTGTGGATGAAGTTATCTTTCTAAACACAAAGTACACTTATATACAAGGTTCATAAGGTATGAACTCAATGAAAAAGACAGCCTTTGACATTTCTAGACAACAGCTTTCATTTAGAGTTATTAAAAAAAATCTAGTCTGATCTTTACTCAGTATTAATTTACTATTTGTTACTTACTAATCGTAACACATTCCAAATGCTTTTAATTGGTATTTTAAGTATTGCAAGTCCTGCAGAGCTATTTTCTTCTCATTTGCCCTTTATTTTACTAGTAAATCCAAGGCAAACTGTAAGATCTAAAAAACAGGCAGAACTATGCAGCAGAAAGAGCTAGTACTGAAATTTAAACCCCTTATGGATTCCATGAGCCTTTCTATTTGCTGTAGAAAAGAAAAGCAACAAAAAATCCTGTGAAGGAATCAAATGATGACAGAAGCCTGAAGACGTATATGACACTTTTGGAAGCCAATGAACTCGGAAACTTCACTTGCATAATATTTTTCTGAAAGTCAATGAAATTTCCAAGTGCTAAACTAAGGCAGAACTTCACTTTCTTATAAATTGAGCCTGCCACTTTATGCTTCTTTGCTTTTTGCCTCTCCATCCCCCATCTCAGCTACATCTTCCTCAGTTTCTTTGGACTGCACCTCTTCAGAGATGGGACAATTTTATGGTTGCAGCTTCGTAACTCATCATAGCTGGGTGCTGACTTAGATTGCCCCTTTGGCTACCACAGCAAGATATCATCATGCTAGAAATATGCCTTTTTCCCTCAAGAATCTTTCCAAATGGGATTAGCAATTAGTATATAAAGAAATGTAGCCCTATTCAAGCTAGTACTCATTCTCTTACACGCAAAAAGCATCAAAACTACAGATCTGATAGGCCAGTAACACTGATTAATCCACCTGAATTGTCTTTCTCCCACTCCCTGAATATTTTTAATGTGATCCATCAGTTTTCAGATTGAGAACCCTTCATGTCCTGTTATGTTACATACCAATTAATGCAATGTCTTGGGATGAAATCTGAGAAGATACAATATTGGATACACAACCAGACACCTTTCTAGTAAAAGTTCCAAGATTTCTGCAACAGAAACTTATTTTTAGGAAGTTATTACGGAGATTAATCTTCCAGACCAGAGGCAGTAAGGAAATTAAGATTTCTTTAAACTTGTAGAGCCGTGTGAAGTGTAAGACTAGTCACTGACTCTTAGTAAGTGAATGGATTATTATGTTCAACACTTCAATCTAGCCCAATACCACAACTGCATGGGAATTGTGATTTTGTTATACAGTCACATAAATAATGCCATATTTTTAACCTTTTTAACCTTTAAAACACCACACTAAAAACTGTCTAATACAATAAGAAGCACTATTCACTGTTTAGTTTTTACTGACATTGTATTGCTAAGAAACACTGAGAAATTTTAACAGCTTTAAAGAAGAAAATCAACCCTGCAGCAATGAAATTGCCTGCCTATAGCACAGCACATGTCAGTTGATGTATGGATCGTTGATTAGAAAAGGAACCTGTAATCACAAAAAGAAAGTAAGGGCATCGTTATAATAAAGTCTGTCTGAATATAATAATTATTTTTCCATTATACTAAAATAGCATATAATGCATGTAGGATCTTTTAAAATTTAACCATGCACACACAAAACTGCTAATGAATCTATTCTGTGTATTCCATGATTTTCTTTAACTCTTTCAAACTCAGTGTATTCCCTTCTTCTGCTGCAGAAAGAGCAAGGACTTTAGTGAAAATATGATACTGAACAATTGCCTTCAATACAAGAATCCCTAGGGAGGCTCTGTTCCACTCTCTGTGGGAAAGGACCTTTTTGGCTATTTTGTGATCCATCAGTTTTCAGGCTGCAGAAAGCAAAAGTCTGAAAAGCATGATGCCGTGAAAAGCATTGCAAAAGGAGAGTTGGATATAGACATAGAGATGTGAGTGGGTGTTATTTGGACAATGAGCACAGCTAGCCCTGGTTTTTGGGCTTTCAGACTGACACAGGCCAAGAGTATGCATTTTCTTGCTTCAATCACTTCCATTCATGCACAAAACTATGACCACACTGTCATGTGCTTATTGAGTCAATGTTGTCTGCCCAGCTATAGGTACAAGCTAAAGCTCATGTCAGTATTGAAGCACAGCCTTAATCTTCAATTTCACATTTACCAGAAACTACAGCACATACACATGCATGTCTAATACATTCACAATTCTCAGAGTCTGTATCTTGCAACTCTCTAACTGTCTTCTGTCTAGCCACCCTTTCTGGGCAGCTTGCTGATTTATTTAAATGTCCATGGTCATCTTCTTGACATGTTAGCACTACGAAGTGCTCTTTAATCCTTTTCAAACATCTTACATGTTTTTAAAGAACACTAGTAGCTCTGGTTTGGTTTTTTTCACCAGTAGTTCTGTGTGTTTTCTTAGTTTGGTCCAATCTTGTTAGACTTCTCTGTAATTACTTAGTCAGTGATTTGCTGAATCAAAAGTGTCCTAACCATGATTCCTAGAGCAGCATGTTCCTTATTCAAAAAATTAGCTACATAGCTAATCAACTAACTAGTTTGACTATGCTGAAAGTACAGGATGACACTGATCTTTGATGCTACAAGAGATCTTCTTTGAGCAGACAAAATCAACCAGAAATATTCCTTGACCTTAGTTCCTCTGTTCATTACTCTGCACACCACAATTAATCCTACAAATCTCACAAGTTCTTTTGACTTCACACCAACATATCTGATTGTCTTCTGCCTAACAAAACACTCAGATATAATCAGTCTTAAACGTCACTGGATGAGTTTCGTCACAAATCTGCTTCACCATCAGAATAGCTGCTCTAGAACCTACCCTAAACCTATGTCAGATCTTTAATTTCTCCATGGCTGATCTGGATTTTTATTAATTCTGTCAAAAATTATAAAACTTGAAATGAAAGAAAAGCTAGAAATGTGGTCACATGTTCATGCCTGAGACACATAAAACTTAAATTGCTGCATGATCCGTCAGTATATCATCAATGATCTGTGAACTGTGCTTTTAAGCATTACCTTACTGACTGCTGTGCAGCAGCTAACTCCAGGTATGAACTGCTCCCTGGGAATGCTTTTATGCTTCTGAAGTGATGTTTACAGGCATGTCAAGATGTCTAACTTCAGAACCATAGAAAATGTGTGTATGGTGGTGAGATATGGAGAGTAATGGCTGCCTGCTATTGCCACGTCACGGTTGCTAAGATGGAGCAAAACTGGTGGGTGAGTAATTCTATAGAAAAGAAGAGTCAGTGTAGTTTTTTGAACTCTCAGATCTGAGAGGGGAAGAGGATGGATATTAAGAGATCTTTCTTCTCTCTAACCTAAGGACTCTTGCAACTTCTGGATATTCTAACAAGGAGCACAAAAGTGAAATGTATCTCCCTTACTTTTCACAATTATCCCCATAATTAATACTACTGTTTTAAAATAACATCATTTCTGTATCAAAAATGGTATGGCCAGAAGGACTATGAAAGGGATCGTCCCCCTGTACTCAGCACTGATGGGGCTGGACTTATTCTTCTGTCCAGTTTTGAGTCCCTCACTACAAGAGAGTTACTGAGGTGCTGTAGAATGTCCAGAGAAGGGTAACAGATCTGGTGAAGGGACTATAAGTCTTATGAGGAGAGGCTGAGGGAGCTGAGTGTGTTTAGCCTGGAGAAAAGGACAGTCAGGGGAGACCTTATTGCACTCTGCAACTACCTGAAAGGAGGGTTTAGTGAGGTGGGAGTCAGTCTTTTCTCCCAGATAACAAGTGAAAGGACAAAAGGAAATGGCCTCAAGGTGCACTAGGGAAGTTTAGATTGGATATTAGGAAATATTTCTTCATGGAAATGTTGTCAAGCATTGGAACAGGCTGCCCAGGGAAGTGGTAGAATCACCATCCCTAGAAGTGTTCAAAAGGCTTGTTGGTGTCTCACCTGGAGACGACTTAGTGATGAACACAGTGGTGGTTCATTAGGTGTTGGACTCATCTTGGAGATCTCTTATAATCTTAATGATTCTGTGGTTTATCATTAAACATGAAAAGTCCTGATTTTGAGGCCACAAATTTTCTATTTCCCCTTACTATTTTACTTAATTTTTAAACCTCAAGTTAAATAAATAAAGAAATAAATATACAAAAGCTATAGCCTACTATTTCTCATCTAAGTATTTTGATATACAGACACAAACATTTTTTTTCATGGTCTCATATTCACCGGTTTAAAAATATCACAATTTAAAATTCTTCAGTGTCCTATCAGCACTGGAATGCCTAGATGATAGGACAGAGTACTCCATCAGCAAGTTTGCAAATGATGGGAAACCAGGAGTAGTGTTTTATACACCAGATGGCTGTGCTGCCATTTAGGGGGATCAAGGACAGTATGGAGAAACAGAAAACCAAGAAATCTTATCAAGTTCAAAGGCAATTGGAAAGTTCTGTATTATGGAGGGACTATAGTACCTCGCGTATCATCCACTGAAGGCTGACTGCCTGGGCAATGACTGTTCAGAAAAGACCCTGAGAGTCCACAAGGTGAACCTAAGGCAGCAACATGCCTTTGTGAAAAGAAACCAAACAACCCCCAGTTTTAGGAGGAACATCACCAGGAGGTTAAGGAAGGTCATCCTTTCACTCTACTTGGCACTGTTGAGACACGTTTGGAGTAATGTGTCCAGTTCTGTCTCCCTACAAAAGATAAATTTACTGGAGCAAGTCTACCAAAGAACCTTAAAGAAGACTAAGAGACTATCTTTCACACAAGGAGAAGCTGAGAGACTATTTAGCCTGGAGAAGAAATATCTCAATCAATATGTGTCAATACCCCATAAGTGTAAGCAAAGAAGATGGAATCAGCCTCTGCTCAGTGGTACTCAGTGACAGGACAAGAGGAGGTGAAATTGAGGAAATTCCATTAAAGCATAAAATTCACCTTCTTTGCTGTGAACATGCTCTAATGCTGGAATATATTTCCCATGGAGGTTGTAATACCTCCATCCTTAAAGGTATTCAACACCAGACTAGACTTGGCCCTGACCAACCTGCTCTTGATGATCCTGTTTTGACCTGAGGACTTAGAAGAAAATCCAGAAGTGCCTTTCAAACTTAACTGTTCTATGATTCGGTGAATTAGCACTTCCTATCTGCAGTCAAGTTCTGGAGACTAATCAGTTCTTAATCGCTGACAGTGTATCTCCTGCCTCCTTTTTTCCAAATACTACTGACCTTTACATGATAGCTGAATGGACATGTACTACCCTGAAAGTATCAATCCTTCAACAAACATAGGCTGTACAATTTGCATTATATGTGACAGAAAAGTAGACGATTTGTTACAATCTTTCAAAATATTCACGCCAGGCTTAACCTAAACTCCTTTGTGTTCTTTCATCTATTTCCACAGCGTGTTCCTATCTGAGCCAAAGTGACTTTCAATTAAAGCAATCTCCACTTTACAGTTCTGGAATGCCACAATTTTTTTTTTTGTTTGTTTTCCATGAAAATGTTATGGTACTGAAGAACAACACATGATACAGATTAGAGACAAAATTAAAATAAATATGTAAGATTGTGTCAATTGGTGTGAATGGGATACCTAAGAAACATCTGACCAAAAAACCTAGAACTCTGAGAAGTTGTAAGGTTTGTTATGAGACTGGCAATGAGATTTGTGCTTAGATGTCCCACTGATGTGAGGAGCCAGAAAGGCAGCCTGGTAGACAGGAAAAGTACTGAACAGAAGAAAATTTCTCCTGAAAAATGCTGACAGAAATGCCTGCCAGCTTTGGAGCTGTGAGCCTGGGAACGAGGCCTATGAACCATTAACATCCTTGAGAAGGACAGCTGGTCTCCTGGAAGTATAGCTGGTATACCTAGAAGAGGATACATCCTGAGAAAGTATGGAAAAGTGCTAAGACAAGGGACTGAAATGACACCTTAATCATGTGAAAAGGTGGCAGACAGTCTGGAAAAATAGAAATGCCTCTGAAAGGACAGAAAACCTCATCATCAATTGTCGGTTATAGGTGAGAAATCAAAATTGCAGCATCTATTTGCTACTTGAAGCAATGGTCTATGCCCTTTTATGTCTCTGTGATATAAAACAAGCTTAATTTCTATTCAAAGCGGAGCTTCTCTTCCTGAGAACTTACTTTGCCTATGTATTTTTTTCTTTTCTAAACGGGTTGAATTATCTACATTAACTTTCTATGAGGTTTTGGGTGCCCACTGAGGATGCTGACTGCAGACTCCATGCCCGCAGGTCACCTTTGAAATAAGACTCTGTTTGTAGCCTCACTGATCCCCCTTTTTGGGCCCACATTTGGGGTAGGTTTGGTTTGTGCTCTCACTCCTGGAATGGTTGAGTCCACCTCTGGGATTAGTTTGTCCCCCACTTTGGGATTGTCTGTCTCCTGAAGTCTGTCTAATTCCCTTGATACTGACAGTATAAACCCATATAAATAATATATTTCCTATTATATTGTTGATAGGTTGCTTCAATAATGAAAAGTTCATAGTAACTTTTAATAATATATAACTAATTGATAGCTGCTGCTATTGATTGCTGCTCTGTGATTGATTGTTGCTGTTGTTAGTTGCTGACATTCTGTTGACTGATACTATATTATCGATTGCTGATAGCAGTTTGCAATACCTAGATATATATATTCACTTTATTAATCATAAATATACTCGCTATAGGTGATTTTTTATTATTTTTATTTTGGTGGTGGTTTACTTGCTAATGGTGATTTTTGTGGCAATTTTTAATAAAGTATACAAATTTAGAGGATAAACTCTCCATGGTTTTGTGCATTTGGGAATCCTACAAACCCATGGCCACAAACTCTATACACCCTCCCTTTCGGTCTTGACACCCATCCAACTCCTCCTCCTTTCCAGAAAAGCATTAGCAACAAAGAGATATAAAGACCATCTAGATATGTTCATTGCACACGAATGGCATACTAGTTGCCTGTTTAGTGTCTCTGGCTCTGTTTCATGGTCTTAAGAGAAAATGACATTGAGTGTATAATTATCAATTTCAGGTGTACCCAAACAAAACCAACATCCTCCACAAGGCAGTTACTTGTCCATACAGTGTTGAGGGCTATAGAGAAGAGACAGGCAGAAAGAAGGACAGCTGCTGAAAAGAACAAGGTGAGACAGAGGAAAGCTAAAAAGAAGTCTGAAAAGACTATTTGCTTTACCTTGCATTTCCCATCAACAAATGCAGCTAATGGTATTTTTATCTTTCACAAAGTGCTCGGTTGTATTCAAGTCTGAGCTGAGTGCACTTCAGCCAATGCAAAATACCTCTCCATCTCATCAGGATGTGAACTGCTGATTGCAAGTGGTAATCCATGTGTAATCCCTATAATGTGACTGACATTCTGATTTTATCTTTGCACATCTGGTTGTGACTATCAGTAGTACTGCAATCCACCTGTAACCTACTGTATGCAAGAAAAAAAGATAGGCAGAGCATGACGACTCTGCTTCACAAAGATTTGGGAGATTTAAAAAACCTTTCAGATAGGAAAGAAACAGAAAAATTCTCCACATTGAGGAAAGTATCTGTAAAGTATTTCAGATCTTGAATAATTTCACTCTGTTAAAATCTAGACAGACTAGGTAGGAATCATCTTCATGAAATTTAGGCATCTAAGCTTGGCATCAAATACAATGTTAGCAGCCAGAGTCCCTTTGCAATCAACAACAGGAAACAGGTACTTCTGGGGGAAAAGCATCAAATCCAAATGAAAAGGTGGATGAAGTACTGGATTAATTACATATGCTGGTTTGGGCTGGGGAACTTTCTTCACAGTGGGAAGTATGGGGCTATGTTTAGGATTTGTACAGAACACAGGGTTGATAATATGGAGATGTTTTTGTTGTTGCTGACCAGAGCTTACACAGAGCCAAGGCCTTTGCTGCTTTCTGTACTGCCATACTGGCAAGGAATTTGGGTTTGCATGGGAGATTGGGAGAAGCCAGAACAGGTGACCCAAACTGACCAAAGGGTTATTCCATACCATAAGACATCATGATCAGTATATAAAGTGGCAGAAAAAGGGAGGAAAGGAGGGACATCTGGAGTGATGGCTTTTGCCTTCCCAAGTAAATGTTAGGTGCTTATGCTTGCCATGGAGCTTGCTCTTTGCTTTCCTGGCTGTATATTAGAGTTGAGTCTTCATCAGTCATTGCTCTTTGCTTTTGCTGCTTGCTGCATTGTTTATCACCTTACTGTATTGTGTGTGGGAACACTGATAACAGCCTGGCCTGGCAGATAGCCAGAGTATTGCTGCTGTTTCTGTGCTGCTGTACTGGGCAGACTGGAACTTCAGTGTGATCTTGATTTGAAGGGACTGTAGCCTGTTGATTAATCCACTGTGGAGCAGATATCCACCGGCAGCATGTGGAGGACCCCACACCAGAGTAGGTGGATGCCTGAAGGAATCTGTGCCAGAGCAGGTGGATGCCTGAAGGAGGATGTGACCTGTGAGATGCCTGTGCTGGAGCTGGTTTGCAGGTTTGCAGGACTTGTGACCTCACAGGGGACCCACGCTGGAGCGGTTTGTGAAGAACTGCAGCCTGTGGGAAGGACCCACATTGGAGAAGTTCAAGGAGGACTATTTCCCGTGGATGGGACCTCATGCTGGAACACAAGAAGCAAAGATTCCCTTGCAGCTTGTGGTGAAGACTATGGTGAAGCAGGCTGTCCTCCTGCAGCTCATGGAAGACTATGATGCGGATGTTTAAACATAATAGGTAGATTCAGCCAAAGTGACAAAGGAATAAGTACTCTTTTAAGTTCTGGGAAAATAAGTGACTTTGTAGTTAGACTTAGTAAATTGCTTTTTAACTCAGTTTATTGAATTTGGTATCATCTCAAATGAAGAAGAGAGATTAACATAAACACAAATGTTACTATATACCCAAAAATGCACATTACACATTCTATATCTTTAGAAAAGCAGCAGTTATGGCCCAAATCTTCATAGAAATGTCGTCTATCTAAGACATTTTTGTGGTTTAACCCCAGATAGCAATCAAGAACCACACACACACAGCCGCTCACACACTCCTGCACTAATCGGATTGGGGACAGAATTGGAAGGGTAAGAGCTAGAAAAACTCATGGGTTGATATAACGACAGTTTAATAGAGAAAGCAAAAGCTGCACACACAATCAAAGCAAAACGAGGAATTAACTCACTGGTTCCCGTGGGCAGGAGGTGTTTAGCCATCTCCAGGAGAGCAGGGCCCCATCACTCATAACGATTCCTTGGGAATACAAACTCCATCACTCCAGATGTCCCCCCTTCCTCCTTCTTCCTCCCACTTTATATACTGAGCATGATGTCATATGGTATGGAATATCCCTTTGGTCAGTTTGGATCACCCGTCCCAGCTGTGTCTCCTCCCAGTCTCCCATGCACCCCCAACTTCCGGGCCAGCCTGGCAGTACAAGAAGCAGTAAAGGCCTTGGCTCTGTGTAAAATGTGCTCAGCAATAACAAAAACGTCGCTGCATTATCAACCCTGTGTTCAGTACATATCCTAAACATAGCCCCATACTAGCCACTGTGAAGAAAGTTAACTCTACTTCAGCCCAAACCAGCACAGACATAAACCCACCAACATCCAGACTTAAAGGATGATACTCATATGTACACTTATCTGCTTGAAGTTTTCCAGGATTTTTTTTTCTGTAGATGAAGTTTGGATAAAAAAGTACAACTCCTTCGGAAAATAAAGACGGCTGGGGAAAAGCAAAATACATTTCACTCATTAGGATATATGTATAATTCATTTTTAAAAATCTATCTATTTGGGAACATAAGGAAAATAAAGTATGAATGTTCTTGTCCTGTTCCTGTATTGAGCAGCAAACAGCTTCTCTGTGTCTGCCAGTCCTTTGTTCACTGTAAATAATTTGTTTATAAAAATGTTACATCTTTTCTAGCATAAATCAAGTTTTAAATCCATCAAATAAGTGACGGCAAAGGTAAAAAAAAAAGAAATACTTAAGCCCATATTTAGACAAGAAGAACATACTGCATTGCTTAGTGAATTGATTAACATCAACTGAAAATATTTCTGGCATTACTAGAGAAGATTGTGAGTGTGTTTGGACAGTAGATAGATCCTAACTGTATGTAATTAACTATTGCGTAAAACTGAGATGTCACCTGATAGCACTCTTGTAATAGTTATGTTTGCTTTACTGCATTGCTGGTGGCCAATAAATCTCCTGGGAATTTTAGCAAAATACTGCATTTTAAAAGAGAGCTCTTCACGTGGTCAAGTCCATTTTTACTTCACTGAGCAATTTCATGGATTGTCACCCAGCACAACATATTTCATGTTAGGTAGAAGGTTATTTACATTTTGTATACAAGTCTTATTGCTTCATTAGTGCTGACTCTGTAAGTTAGACCAAATATCTCTTAAACACCAATATTTTCTCAACTCTTTTTTTTGTTAGCTGAAAATGCATTATCTTTACCCTTTTCAAGTAACATAAAGACAAGTCATCACCATGCCTTTTTAAACTATGAGAAATGGTTTTAAAGTAATATTTTGGGGATTTGATCTCAAGTAATACAATATACAAAGTAATATTTTGGTAAACTCCATGATTCAGACACACAGATTGAAATGCAGCTTCTGCCTCCCTTTATAACCTGCTGCTGTAGTTAACATTTAGAGGTTCCTATAATTTGGAGAAATACAGATAATTTCCATTATACAAAACCTGTTATTTTGTCCTGCTATCTTTATTTCTCTTTTCTCTTTGAGACCTCTTGAGACATGTCGAAGCAAATGCACATCAATCATTATAATTTCCGTTATTCATGACACTGGTAGTCAATTGTTCACGAAAAATTGAGAGATTTGGGAAACTGGACAAATGCATAAACACACATTTTGTTCCTGCCACATACTTGGTTCTCACAAAATCTAATCTCTGTCACAATGGTTATGTCACATAACTTGTAATTACTAAGCCTAACTGTATGTGTTCTAAATATCTATGTTTGAGATTCAGAAAAATAAAACAAACAAAGCAGATTTCAGGTAACTCATATACACTGGTTTATAAAGTTAATTTTATAAAACAAATAATCCCACTGCAGCCATTAGGGGGAAGATAGCTGAGAATTGAATAGCATCACCTTATCCATTCCAAGAGGATGTTGTCCATTCATCAGCTTGATACATTTCCTTAAGATTGTCAGCAGTTGCAAAGTGATAAGATAATGGAATGCATTCATTTTAATTATCTGGAATATTTCCCCAGTGAAAGCTGAAAATAGTTTCAGTTCATTTTAGTAATGAAGGGATAAAGAAAGTAATCACTTTCTAGCTAGATACATTTGAAGAAACAAATGCTTCATAGTTTACAAAATATATATTTTTACATAAATGCACTTGGAGTTTTTAATTGGTTGATTGGCTTGTGGTTTCTTTTGTTTCTAATATGGAGACTAATCTTATAAATAGGAGCTTTTTAGTAACCTTGTGAATTTTGAGTTTTCTTCCCCTAAATTAACTTCACTACTTTTAAAACTGCTTTTAAATACATAGTATCAATTAATAACTTGATGTCATGTTTGCTTTTTTGTACATTGAATGTTTTAATTTAGCAAACTCTTCTGATTTTGAGTGTGGATCATATACAGAATCTATGGAGACTAGACTATTCGGATGGCCACTACCCCAGCTTCACACACCGATTGGGATCCTTTCTATTACACTACCAGTGAACAAGCATCTATAATCACTGTGCAGTTACCGTAACCATAAAGATTTAAAATTTGTAGTTCAAGTAACCAAAAATCATATTGATCACATATAAGTAGCAATTCAGGAAGCTTGTTCCTTCCTAATCCCAGTGATCAATATATCACCACCTGTTAAAAACCAACAGAGACAGGGAATCTAGAAGCTGGAATTGAAAGATAGATGTTTATAATGAAAATAAGTAGAAAATATGGGTTTCAGTCATGGTTCTTAAGATCATCGATGAAATGCATCACTAAAGAACATGCAATGTAACCTTGAATATGTGTGGATTTAGGCTTAGTAGAGGAGGCTTTCAGTAGCAGGTGATTTTCACTAAGTGCATATAAGTGAGGGGGCTCTCCCTGACATTCATTTCCCAGGTATGTTTCTAGCCCAATGTTAGATCAAGAATAACTTAATAAACCCACCACAATTTAGTCATACATCCAAGACTAAAGAATGAGAGCAGGTAGCCCATTTTATCAAGTGGATAAAGGATTCTGTTCAGACCAAGACTCTCAGTGAAGCTGAATTCTCTGGCAGCAGCAAATCTTTCCAAGGACGACTCTGAAAACACTGACTGCTGGAAGTATCCACCACTGTCCAGCGAACTCAAAGCTGGGCAGAATGGGAGGAGTCCTATACAGAAAAGCCAAGGAACCCTTCTCATGGAGGCCATATCAGAACAGCTACATTTTTATCGCAAAATCTCCTCTCTCCAATAAAGCTGGTTTTGGTTTTGCATAATTCTGTAAACATCAGGGTAAGAATTCTGCCTGAAAAGTGAAGAAAAGTATTTTCTCATACAGAGTGAAATATGATTGTGCAGGTATTATGATGATGCACAGGACATGACAATTGGGTGTGAACACAGTTCATACAAGTGTCAGGAATTCCACCCTCCACCCATAGTTCTCACAGCTGTTAGAGTAGAAACTGAATCAAGAATATTTTCCTACAGCCTTCCAGACAAACTGGCAAGATACAGACTGTGTGGGTGGTCTGTGAGATGGATAGGAAATTGGTTAATAGGTCACACTCGGAGAGTGGTAATCAATGGTTTTCACTCAGACTTGCAGCCTGTCACAAGTGGGGTTCCCCAGGAATTGATGCTCCACATCTTCACTGATGTCCTGGGTGGGATTGAAAGCACCCTCACCAGCTTTACTGATGGCACCAAGCTGGGTGGTGAAGCGGGAGCATCAGAAGGGGGACCAATCTTACAGAGAGACCTAGACAGGCTGGAGGAGTAGGGCTGGCAAGAACAGAATGAGGTGCAACAAAGACAAGTGGAAAGTCCTGGACCTGTGACGACACACCTAAACATCCCAGCATGGGCTGGGACCTGTGTGTCTGGGGAGCAGCCTTGCCAAAAGGGACACAGGGATTCCTGATGGACAAACAGTGGAAAATGAGTCATTGGTGTGACACTTGCAGTTATGAAGGCAAATCCTGGGCTGCAGCTACAGGGACATTGCTGGCAGAGAGAGGGATGGTCACCCCACTCTGTTCAGAGCTTGTCAGTCTGCACCCAGAGTATCTGGTCCTCACAACTGACGAAAGACACGAGTGTCTAAAGGAGGGCCACAAAAATAAACAAAGGGCCGAAGAACCTGCTGTGTGAGGAAGGATGGAACGATCTAGGCTTGTTACACCTGAAGAAGAGAAGGCTCAGCAAGGACCACATCACAGCAATAAAGTACTTAGAAGGTCACTACAAAGAATACAGATGTCCTTGCTTCACAGGGAGTCACATGGTAAAGATAAGGGGCAAAAGGTACAAGTTGTACGAGGAGACATTTTATCTTGGCATAAAAAAGACATTTATTGGTGACAACAATCATTCACTGGAACCACCTCACCAGGGACCAGCAGAATCCTCATCACTGTAGACACTCAAGATTAAATTGGAAAGGACACTAGATAATCTCCTCTAAGCTCCCTTTCCCATGAAAATATGGACCAGATGATCTCTCAAGGTCCCTTACAACTGGGTTGCTCTATGATTTTATGGTTTTAATAATTTTTATTTACTTTTCCCTCAAAACAGAAGGATTGTCCTCAGGGCCCCTAAATATTGCTGTTACTGTCTACTCTAGCACGTATCAGAATTTCTCCATGGAAACAGGAAGTATGAGGAAACTGAAATAGAAAAAATAATAAAAGGAGTTAATTGTAAGTATCAGCAGGGAAGTGCTTCAAGCAATGACTATCTTCAGCATTCAGCTAATTGCTCAACATGACTGCCTGTTATTAGAAGATTACTGATCATATTTAAAAGCAAACATAACTTTACCCATTATTTTCCAGAGAAAGAACAAGTGACACAGACTTGACTGTGATATTGTTTATGTCAGCTTTTTACATACACAGGCACATGGAGCTGGGTCTGGTTACAGTTATCTTACAAATATTCAAAGTTGCTCTGTTGAACCTCAAGACTTCCTTGAGACTACACACAATGAGATCAGGATCTAGATCTTTCATTTTAAGGGGGCAACACCTAATTTCAAGCAGCATGAAATTAGAATCAGACCTGAAATATGAAGAAACAGCAGTGTTACACTTCTAAGATAAAGAAGACTGTAATATATTGAGAATTAGGTGCCCAGTGCGCAGGGTGAAATATGAAAAATGAAGCTTTATTTTCATGCTTACACCTGAAATGCAAATGTTTAACAGATGTTTAGCTATCTCCTTCTATCAACCTCACATTCATCACAGTACAAAAATATGTAGCACATCATAATAATCGAACTGATGGAAAGCCTGTGCTATACAAGTGACTGTAAGGAGTTTTCTGTCAATATACCTATTTTAATTTGAACCCACGAAGTTGGGTCTTCCCTTAGAGCAGGCCCAAAACACTTTTGACTGACAAATCATTCACTTCAAAATATCCTAATAATAGCTTGTAAATCCCCAAAGCTCTCAAAATATAAGGCTTCAGTGAATTACAAACCTATAATACAGGGTATGAGTTTTCATTTACATATTCATATGTATCTAAAATTGCACATATTTTTGTGCATATGTACATATTTGATTTCCACTTATTCATATTATACCTAAGTTGCTATTTTTCTGTTATACTTCAGCTGAATCTCCCGTTAACTCATTTGTTTGGTACCACGTAAGTTTCTTACAGTAGGTCACACTGGATTAGGAAGAGAAGAAAATGTACAGCATTGGAATATATGAATTATTTATTCTGTGGCTAGAGTAAAACCATCAGGGTTTCACAAAAGTTTCTTTTCTGATTGTTCCACCCAAGAGGATCACTAGCGTCTTTGTGTCCTGGGATACACTCCTACGTGGAGCTTAGAAAATACTAGCACACCTCTTCTTCACAAGAGGGTAGTCTATGTATTAAATAAGACATTTAAAACCTTCAGAAATGTATTTTTAATGCCTTCAGGATGCTTTGTGGTGCAATCGCTTCCCATTTTAGCTTCCCAGTAAAATGAAAGATTGATATTATTCTGTGAGGTTCAAGTAATCTATTGATTTTTGATCTCCTGCAAAGAAACCATGCAAGAGTCTTCACTGACCAGAAGAGCACGTGATATAACACAATAACAGAATAGGAAGGTCAAATAACAGAAAAGGGAGGTCACAAAAATTGCTTGTCACAGGGGTGGACAGTAAGAAAACCAACACAAAGAAGAGAACTTCTGTTAAGTAACCCAAAAGTGGAAAAGCCTCACGTTGGCAAAAACCATGGCATGGCTCTGAGACACAACCAAAGTGCCCTTCTCCTGAACACCCCTTTTTGACTTCAGCAAGTTTTGGATGCAATGTATTTTGAGCAGGGAGGAAATTCAGAGCAATTTCTTACTGCACAGTTGTGCTCCCAGCAATCCAAAAGGTCTAACCCCAGCATTAGATTACCAGATGCTCAGGGGTTTGCTAATCCATCAGCTGTTACATCTGCATTCCAGAGTTTTCATAAGAAAAGCTACAGCTGTGAATCTCTGAAGTGTCTCCTAAAGTGATGACTGACTTTGGAGATTATCGGTCCCTTTCTCCTTTACAACAGGATGGAGCTTCCCCAGTGGCTTCATGCTGCTGGAAAGGATTCTGGATAACCTCTGACTGTTTAATCCCCACAGACCTTGGGAGCAGTGCAAGTGTGGGTGGTGGATGGAGGGAAAAGTTTTCCTACTGAATTCTGAGAATTCTTAACTTCAGGTGCTCCCTCTTCTCCAGGAGTGTCAGTGATTTGCTGTCAAAATTTTCAGGAGGCACTTGAAGGAAAACATTCTTCCTTAGGCTGAGATAAGCCCCATATCTTATAGGTGCATAAGCAGGCCCAAAAAGGTTGGAGGAAGAAGGAAACCTGAATGCAGACTTTTCAAGTAAAAGAGCATCTTCATTTGTTAAATTAAGTTATTATAAGGAATTGCTTATACTCTAAAAACATGCTAAGGACATGAATAATGAGGAAGTGAGCTAAAATTAAATTTGGAGTTAATAAATAGCATTTATGTAATTTATGCTGCATGTTTCAAGGCAAATGTTTCATGCCCTTAATCTTTGCTGTTTGATCTTATGAAAGAAGCCTATAGAAGGTCTTTAAGCTTTACTCAGATCACAGTTTGAGATAATGAAGGCAAAGATAGTTCATCTCTCTTTCTGAAAATTGTATATAGTCTTCGCACTCTCAAACACTAAGGAAAGGCAAAGATAGACAACATGTTTCCAGCTGAACTTCTTCCTTGTGTCAAAACACAAAGCAGAAATTCATGCTGAGACTTTGCTCTAAGTCAAGTGAGTTACATTTAATCTGACTGTCCATAACAGGTTGCATTTTTCCTGGAAGAGCACAGCAGGCTCGGTTACCTTAGGCCTTCAGAGGAAAGAAACAATTTTAGCTCTTCACCTTACGTCCATACGGAATGAGGGCAGAATCACAACATGAAAACGCTAGAGTTCAAAAACACTCTGCAATGTAGTCCAGGGTGTAATTCATCTTGAAAATTAAGCAAATAAGGCCAGTGACTAAAAAAAAAAAAATCATGTGTAGTCCTTGAACCTGCACCAGTGAATATCTCACTTTATAAAAATTGTGCTTAATCTAGGACCTTCTGGACCATTGACTAACCTTTTATTATTTAATTCTAGCACTGTTATCTACCGTGATGTTTCCTTGTTGTCCTTTGTCAGGGAAGGAGGCAGAAAAAAAGGACAGGAGAGAGAGGATTAATTTTTACTTTGGGAACAGTTAAGCTGCAATTTCTGGGCATCATAAAAAATGTAATTATATCTCAAAACAGATACACAGAAAGCAAGTGCTAAGGTTGTTTGATGGTCATGTAACAAGTATGAAGATATTACCCTCCCAGACCAACATCATTTATTTTAAAGGTGAGCTCAGTAATTCAAGGTTATGTCTTGTATGTCTAAATATTTTGACTTGGGTTGTACCAGCCTTAGCTATATTGACTAGAGAGCCTTTTAGCATGTATCATATCACTGAATTCAACAGGATGAAGAAAATCCTGTGGTTCCTGCCAATTACACATTTTCCTGAGGAGAAGATACCATTTCTTTGTTTGTACTCAGCTGTCAAATATATTTGTTCCTGTTAGCTAATTTTATTTCTAAAAATTTTAAGACCTGTTTAGGAAGAATAAAAGATTCTGTTTTTCAAAGAGCTGCATTTGTGTTGTATTTAGGGAGCTTGGGAATATCTAATGTCAAATGAAGCTGCATACTTTCAGTGCTGAAGGATGAACAAAAATGTCTTTGAACAACATATATTACTTTAGAGCAATTTATGTCATTTTATTCCCATATAAAATATTCAGGCTGTTTCCTCTTGATTAATTGACACACTAGATAAAATAAGGACACAGGTTGAAGAGATAAGATGTGACCATGGAGGAAAATTTCATCAAAATACTAAAATATTAAATAAAAACATATGTTTCAAAGTTTAAATATAAAATATTCAAAATTTTTCAGGAACAGTTGTATGAGATGTTTGCAGTTCCATGATGAGATATCAATCTACATAGCCCAATTTTCAAAGCTGTTGATTATTCAGATGCTCTGGGTGGTCTCAGAGATTATGCCTAGTTAAGTATAAGGTTTGCAAATTATACTAGTTTATAATATTTCTACCCACACTGCAGGAAGGGAATCCCATTTGAAGCATTTTCAAAAGCCTTATTAATACAAATGGGACAAGTATGTCCTCTACTTAGTAATACCAAGCTGTAATAATTGTTCTCCAAACACGGTTTGTTGATACATTAATGCTCAAGCGAGGGACCAGAAACTGTGCAGTGGACAGCAGTTCCCAATGCATTAATACCAAGAGGCAACATTTCTTGTTGTCATCACTTTACACCAATCTGCTCTGTTACTTCAGAGACTGTGGGATCAAGTGAGATGGGGGCACAAGGGAAGCAGATGCTTTTCTTCTACCAAAACTCCAGTGTGGGACAGAAAAGGAAAGAGCAATATATGATTTAAGATGATATTGGGCAGAATGGAGCAGACACAACCTTGGAGCATACACAACTTTCTGTAGCTTACAGAAAGAGAGCATTTGCACTGTAGGTGCCCTCAGTTAACAGATACAGGAAGCTAACTGGATGTAAAATAAAGGGAGGGAACTTAGAGCAGGAACAAAAGTCATCCCAGAGAGTGGTTTTATTTGCTTTGTAGTTCCAGCAATGCATAGTGTTTATATTGTAAATCCTCACACTCTACTTTTATTTTATGGTCTTTCTTTAACTTTACACTTTTGGATTGCTTTATTGAAGAGGAGATTATGTCATATTTTAGCAAATATAAAGGTATAAACTAATAGCTGGGAATATGCTTTTTTTAAATGTTTCTGTTGAATGCAAGGAAGGAGATATTACAGGTTTCAGCACATTCTCACATATGGTTTTTTTCCTCACCTTTTACTGCTCAACCCTTTATTTTATGAAACTTCAGGGTTTGTTCAGAATAAAAGAATATTTTTATATAGATTTGAATTCTCAGCTCTTGCTACAGACTGTTCTTTATGCTGTCTGATCTGGTTCTCATCTACTTTACTCATATAACAATTTCATTAACTTTGGTGAGATGTTAATGAGATTTAGACCAGATGCCTGTCACTGCATTATCATCGTCCACTCATGAAACTTTTCTGTTTTGATGCCCATACAGGTAAATACATGGCACTGCACACAACAAATGACATTGATTGACCATAAAGAGGCTTTTGCACTTTCTGGTCTTCATCCTGCAACTGCGTATAATTCTTAGTCTCACCTGACCTACTGACATCGGATAAGCAACAAAGGAGTGGTAACGAGTCACTAGGCTCTCTGTGCCCAAACTATGTCATGTGCAAGGGCAGGAGGGAGAAGTCATATTGCATGAGTATCTTCCCAGTCTCCTGCTCTCACACTACCCCAACCCCTGCAGCAGCACCACCTCACATGGGACCACCACAGGCTCTGAGTCCCCTGGATCACACTGGCTAATCTGGCACTGGATTGTGGCTGTCGTGGTGCTCATATCCACCTGCTGCCCTCATCCTCTCCTTGTTGTCTAAAACCAATGCTAGAAAAGAAGCAAGAGAAGCTGAAGCTACCCTAAAAACACAGATTTCTCTAACCAGATCCAAAGCAGTGCACAGTTGTTTCAAAAGAAGTGGATAAAGCATATAAAAATGACAATTACTGATGTGTTGAGTAATAATATGTAGTTCTTATGGAGCAGGAGGGGGTACACTGAGACCAATAACACAAAATTTTACTCAGGCAAATATTCTATTAATTTTATCTGATCAGTTTAATTTTTCAGTTCAGGATAAACACATTCATTTACAGCAATAGCTAGAATCAGGAACAATGCTTGGCATTATTTCTCCTACACCTGTCAACATCCCCCTCACCCCCTCCAAAAACAAACCCCAAAAAACATGTATGTGGCTTTCCTGTATCAACAAGCAAGATAAACAGCTACATTTCTATTCTCTAAAAGTATATGGAAGGATATGTATGAATCAGGATAACTGGATGAAATTCTTTACCATTCTACTAAAAGTAAAGCACAAAG
Source organism: Acanthisitta chloris (assembly GCF_000695815.1). Taxonomy (NCBI): domain Eukaryota; kingdom Metazoa; phylum Chordata; class Aves; order Passeriformes; family Acanthisittidae; genus Acanthisitta; species Acanthisitta chloris. Next base: position 28,697 of record NW_008690770.1, on the reverse strand, counting down.
CTAGAGGCTAAGACAGAAAGGAAGGCAGAGAAATTCTCAAGGCATTTACAAGCCCTTAGAATTAAACTGCAGTGTAAAATGATTTCTGATAAGAGCAAGACCGATAAGGGAAGTGTTCTACCTTGTATCAGGCCTTCTTTTTCATGTCAATGAAAAGAAGTTATCCCACAGACTAGCCCGGACCTCCACAGCAGTTTGTGAGATGGCTGTTGCTGAATATTCTTCACCCTCATGGTTGTGATGGTGCCAGGAACCCCCATGGAAAAATTCCTTCGATGAGGAGCAGCTCAAGGCTTTAAAGCATGATAATCCATTCTGGATTCCTTTAAGTTTTGAAGTATGCAACTGACTTTGCAATTACTAAATCTCTGCTTTGGCCAGTATTTTTTCAAGTATTCCTGCACCTTTGTGGTTCAAACTGAAACACAAACATTCTTACACGTTCCAGAAAATATTAGCCAAAGCTTCTAATGGCAAGTGTTAAAACAGCTCTGAACAGATTAAATTTATAGTCTCTTCACTATTAAGCCACAGAAATTATCCTAGTGCTTGACTTTTATCTTCCAGTTTAAAAATGCAAAGAAGAAAGTAAAATCAGATAAGATGCTGGAACTGAAGGGATGATCTGGCATTTTTGGTACAGAAAGAAATCATGTTTATTGGACATCCCAGCTGTTCAAATTCTATATCATTTCTCTAAGGAGAGAACACATAGAATTTATTCATCTATAGCAAAAAAACGGTGTAAAAGATATACAAAATGTTTATCTATGTTCACTATGACTTCATAAAAGGTCATTAAAAGAGTTCCAAAAAGAGTCACAGTTGTAAGCAAAAAAAAAGCTTGAATCCATGAGAATTAAAGCTCTAGCTGACAAAAAAATTTCCGATTTCCTAGGCTTCTCCAGCTCCATATGGCACACATGGTGCCATGTAAGAACAGCATAGTTTTGTGGGAAAAATAGACAGGAAATATAGCTTTCACTTAAATATTATAGTTCAGTACTTTATAATAATAACATAATACACTTGATTTTAAATGTTCAAATGGATAAAATTAATTGCTTCAAATTACAGAAAGATAAAAGTTATGTGCTAGAAATTAAGAGGCTGACTGGCTAATGTCAGTAATCCTCCTCCTTCCCTACAGACTAAGGCAGACTCTTTCGGTCAACAGTGAGAACAACAGACACTTATGAAGAGATATGGAGCCTTTATAATTGCTTTAGTAATTCCACTGATACCAAAAGAATCACATCAATAATGCCCTCTCCCTAAATACAAGAGGCTAAATTTACCCCACCCCCCAATTAAAGACTATTTTCAGAATTACACGTTTTCCCAGAGATCTGCCCTCAGTGTAGCCTTTCTTGGCTGTCAGTCAGAAAACTAACACAGTCCCTGTACAGTTGGTGTAGTGTTTTGTAAACCAACTATACTACTGAATTCTCATAAGGGTTAGGAACATACTTGGTACATAAGGGAGCATCACTCATGGGAATTTAGTGGTGGCAGCACTGTGGGGTGGGAATTGACTTATGCAGCACCCTGAAGCGGAACAAGGAGCACACCACAGCTTGCAGGGGAAGCATAATAGGTAAAAAATGTTTTACATGCCCCTAATGTGACATGTAATGAAAGTGAGTTATGCTCATGCCAACTTGCACAGAAGTCTGGATCCTGGCAAGCATTTGCCTAGGTCCTACCCTGTCTGGGATGAAGGAGGTTTGAAAATCTGGTTACTAAAGCATGACTTGGAAACTTGATTCCTCCTGGGATCCAGAAGTCTCCTCCTGTCTCTGGCTAATAGCAACTTACTGGGCATCCTGACTTGAAATGGCTAGAAGGGTTTATTGCTAATTTGCCACTAGATAATGTTATGGGAGCAAGATCTCCAAGCCTATCTGATTTTAGCAGTGGTGCCAGGACAGTCAGCCTGGTGCAGTTTGAGGTCTACACTTGGCAGTTAATAAAAAACAATTGACATTTCTGACAGCAGATATTTCCTTAAGGGTGTATAAACAACCTTTTAGCAGAGTCATCCAGTTCAGCCTTGATAGCTTTCTCGCATGTGACAAAACCAGATGTGGCAAAAATAACATAGCAAATCACTCATGCAGGATCCTACATTACAGAAGGAATGCATGCATGTATGTAGAAGAGAAATGTGAATTCCTCTATGTAAAGTTAGGAAAAGGTCAGTGCATTTTATGTGTCTCTTAAATGCATTTACAGTCAGAAGGGTCTCATTTTTGATGAGTGGTGGGGTTTTGGTATTTCTTGGCATAGCTTCACTGTCAAAGGGGTTTTAGCAGCTATCATTCACTTAGATGAATTTCCAGTCTAAGCAGATGACATCTTGAAAACAGCTATTCCCACCTTTCCTTTTAATGCCTCCATGAATTTTCACTGAAATAATTAGGTTTAGTGGTGTCTCAAGGACAAACTGTTCCTTTAGGCATTGCATTTCTTGCCAACGTATTGATGTTGCAGAATTCAGATGAACTGAAATCTCAACTAGCCTGTGGCTTTTACTTAAAAACAAACAAACAAGTGACCAGACTTATATGAGAACTTAAAGCCTGTGGTTTGAATAATGAGGTACTTACTGTGATCATCTGAAAACAAAACTTGCTTAGTATTCCTGATAAGTGATTTTCAGTTTAAAGCCAAAATTTTCACTACTCTGTCTCCAAGAGAATTTGTTAGAGGACCCTCCTGTTTCAGTTTACACTCTGTTTATGATAGACTTAAATATGCTTTTCTGTAACCTGCAGTTAATAATCAGCATCTTTCATTTTACTTTTGACACTTGAAGTGAAGATTCTTTTGTTTAGCAGACCCTAGGAACTTCATATGATCTCAGGATGATTTTTCAGGAACACTTCAATAAGGTATCTTTTCAGCCTGTCCCCAGTTATATCACTGCTTCGTATCAGTCATGCATGAATGTGCTAGTGGAACTTCCTCTTGAATCTTGGCACTTCCAAATCAATTGGAATTGAGATTTCAGCTTTCTCGAAGCCTAGATCTCTATTTCAAAGATATTTATGTATCCTGCATTTCAAAAATATTTTGACAAATCCACCTTTTAATGATTGGTGTAGAAAAGTACATCAAAGCCTGGAGAACTTCACGGATATTTTTCTTACTTTTAAAAAAAAACAAAACTGCCAAGAATATGTCTCATTTTATCCAGAAGTTTTTGACGTCAGAACCATAAGCTCTAAAAAAAACCCTTTTCAATTGTTTGTTGATAACATCATAGATGTTGCTAAAACACATTCCATTCATTTCCAGCATTTGTCAGTGGCATTTCAATTGCATGCATACGGGTGCTTCAAACACATGAAAATTCCTTGGAATGGAAACTGTTGCACTGCACATATAAAGCTTGCAGAACTAAGGTCTACAGTTGTGTGTTTCCCAGGGTTTTAATCTGCCTCTAGATGTAAAAGCAAGGTATTCTAATGGAGAAACAGATTTTTTTCTGTTATTTTTTATATATATTGATAACTTACTGCACTCTAAGGAGAAAAGTATTCAAAGGAAGGGAGAAAAACAGAAACATTGAAAAGTCAATACTATGCAAATTACCCACTCAATTTATTGTGAAGCATGCCTGGGCCACAGATGCTTTAGGGTAGTGAAAATTAGTGGAATTATTCATACAACTTTTTGGTGTTATTCGTTATGCCTGCCTTAAAATATCACTTTATTGTTGCTGAGAGTAAAGGTATTGACCAAATTTGATAACACGGAATTCCCATCTCACAGTTTACCCTGATTTTTCACTCCTCCCTTGCCATAAAAACAAGGTAAATATTATGCTGAGTATATACTTGCTGTGTATGTTTGGATATATGGTATCCTCTGCCATGATGTGATAAACCCTGGTTTTGTCTGCTAGTGTAATTTCTATATATTAAAACATATGTGTTCTTTATGTTACTACCATATACAGCGATGATGTATGATTAAATGTGTGAGTTTAAATCCCTGGGGAAAGATGTAACTTTTAAAATTATTGGATAAGATCTTCATTCAAGAGTGCTAACTCATGTCTAAATATACACTGGGTCCTCTGAATCCCTGCTAAGGATTCTGCATCCAAGAGTGAAGACAACACTAAACCATTTTGTCTGCTATTTTTAGAAAACTCAAAGGACTGCAGAGAAGGTGCCCTGCTGGACCTGTTGTTTGTGAACAAAGAAGGACTAGTGAGTGATGTCATGGTCCATGGCCACTTTTGGCATAGTGCCCACAAAATTTCAAAATTTTCAATACTGAGTGAAAGAAGGAGGGCTACCAGCAGAACTTTCACCTTGGACTTCCAGTGAGCAGACTTTGTCCTGTTTAGGACATCGTTTGGGAGTCAATCCTGAAAGGCAAGTCATCACAGAAAAAGACTACCATGGTTAAATGGAGAATTTATGCCAAAAAAAAAGAGAATTTGCCATGCCTAGAAGTAGGGTCAGACAACTTGGAAGGGCTATAAGGATGTTGCGAGGTCACGTAGGAAGAAGATTGGCCCAAGCCCAACTTGAACTTGAATTGGCTGCTACAGTTAAGGACAACACCACCAAGTTTTTATAAATGTATCAGCAGCAAAAGGACTGTCAAGGAGGGTCTCCATCATTTCTTGAACACAGAGGGTAGTGTAGTGACAAGGCACCAGAAAAAGGCAGCAGTATTCAATGCCTTCTTTGCCTCAGACTTGAACATCAAGACTGCTTGTCCTCAGGATACTCAGTTCCCAGACCTGGAAGTTGTTGATAAGTAGATGTGCGAAAGCCCCGTAATCCAGAAGGAGATAGTGAACCTGTTATGCCCATTACGTCTATGGGCCCTGATAGGATCCACCCCGGAGTAATGAGTGAACTGCCAAAGAACTTGCCTAAACACTCTCAATCATCTACCAGTACTCCTGGTTAACTGGAGAAGTTCCAACTGACTGGAAATTAGCAAATGTAACACCCTTCTACAAGAAGGGTTGGAAGGATGACCCGGGGAACTACAGACTTGTCACCTTAATCTCAGTTTTGGGCAAGGTTATGGAAGAGATCATCCTGAGTACCATTATACAGCACGTGCAAGACAGTTGAGGGGTCAGGCCAGCCAACATTCACAAAAGGAAGGTCCTGCTTGACTAACCTGATCTCCTTGTATGATGAAGTGACCTGCTAGGTAAACAACTGAAAGGCTGTGACTGTAGACTATCTGGATTTTGGTTAACTGTTTGACACCATCTCCCATGCCACCCTCTTACAAAAACTGGCTGTTCACAGCTTGGATGGCTGGACCCTTCAATGGGCAAAAAACTGGCTGAGTGGTCAGGCCCAGAGAGTTGCGGTGAATGGAGCTAAATCCAGTTGGCAACTGGTTACTAATGGTGCTCCCCAGGGCTCAGTATTGGGGCTGGTCCTGTTTAACATCTTTATTGATGATCTGGGTATGGGGAATGAGTGCACCCTCAGTCAATTTGCAGACAACACTAAGTCAGGTGAGAGCGTTTATCTGCTCGAAGGTAGGAAAGCTCTACAGAGAGACCTGAACAGACTGAATTAATGGTCTGAGGACAACTGCATGAGGTTCAATAAGGCAGTGTCAGGTCCTGCACTTGAGTCAGAGCAACCTCATGCAGCACTACAGGCTGGGGGAGGAGTGGTTCAAGAAGGCAGTGTCATGTCCTGCACTTGAGTCAGAGCAACCTCATGCAGCACTACAGGCTGGGGGAGGAGTGGTTCAAGAGTTATTAATCAGAAAGGGACATGGGGGGCTGCTGCTTGACAGCCAGCTGTCAGCAGTGTGCACAGATAGCCAATGGCATCTTGGCCTGTATGAAGAATAGTGTGGCCACCAGGACTAGAAAAGAGATCATCCTTCTGCATTCAGCACTGTTGAGGCCACACCTTGAGTACTGTGTTCAGTTTTGGGCCTTTCACTTTAAAAAGGACATCAAGCTGTTAAAGCATGTCCAGAAAAGGGCAACAAGGCTCATAAAAGGTCTAGAACCTATTTCTCATAATGAACAGCTGAAGGAATTTGGTTTGTTCAGTCTTGAGAAGAGGAGGCTCAGGGGTTGCCTCATCGCTCTCTACAACTACCTGAAAGGGGATTGTAGAGAGGTGGGGGGTGGTCTCTCCTGCCATGTCTTCATTGAGAGGACTAGAGGAAATGGCTGTAAGATGAGACAAGGGAGATTCAGATTATATATTAGAAAAAAAATTTCACTGTTAGGGTCGTCAGGCACTGGAATAGATTGCCCAGGGAGGTGGTGGAATTGCCATCCCTGAAGGTGTTTAAGAGGCATCTGGATCTGACACTGGGTGATATAATTTAGTGGTTAGAGGTTACACTGGTAGTGCTAGGTGGACATCTGGACTTGATGATCTTAAAGGTCTTCCAACCTTGATGGTTCTATGATTCTACCACAGGTGAAAGTAGAGCCAACTATGCCTTTTGTTCTCCCCTTCAAGGAGGTATATGGGCAACTTAGCAGACTGGATCAGGTATCTCCATGTCTTTCAATGAAGTTAATATTATCAGCACTTTGCTGTCTTGTCCTTCCGTCATCCAATCCTGTACAAAGATACTCTCCAACTAGGTTTTCTGCCACCAAGGAAAAATGTGGATATTTCACCACTTACAAGCAGAGTGACCTGGGAGATGTTTGGGACAATAAACGAATGCTGCCACAGCAACCTGAATGGGGACATCCTGAGACACGGTGACTGGCTTTCCAAGTGATACATTGGCATAATCAACATGAAAGTGTAGTCCCTAAGTAGTTCCCTCCAGTAGTTCCTAAGTCTGCTAAAGTTTTCAGTGTTCCCAAATGGAAAACATTTCCTTTTCAACAAAAGTTATGGAAATATTTAGCTATGAAATCATGCCCCTTGAAGAACACATATCATCTGTTTCTAACTTTGAACAGGGAGCTACTCTGTAGATCCAAAGGATTTACTTTTTGACTCCAATGAGTTTTGCAGCACAAAGAAAGAAATAAAACAGAAGACGTACCTTCCTTATGAAATAGTATTAGGTATATGATTGAATTCACAATCTCAAATAAATTGCTTTTCCCAAAACTGCCTTTAAGCATGGAACTGCTACCTATAAAACATTCAACAGCAATTCCTCAACTGCACAAAGGCAAGAAAAGCAAAGGATAGCAGGGGTTTGGCTCAGCTTGATATGTTTTGTGGTTGGTGTTGTCAGGTAAGTTTCTGTAGCACAGGGTGGGTGTGCTTAATTGTACTGGCTGCAGTAGGCTTCTGTGGCAGTATCTTGGAGATTCCCAAGTTCATCTGATTAATGAGCTTTCATATCCTATTTGTACAAATATTGTACAAATATTTGTACAAATATTTGTAAATATATTGTATATATATTTGTACAAATTCTTTGTACAGAGCACAAAGTGGATTAAGCACCCTTCCATAATTAGCTCCATTTTCATTAAATTCTTATTTTATAAACTTAAAGTCACCTCCTATATTTTTATATGGCTTTAGATAGTATGTTTTCAAGTCTCTGTTTTACTTTCTGAAGTAAACTTAGGATTTCATATGCCTTATCATGAAGGGATAACACATGGGTGTTTTTAACTGCTGTCATGGAAACTGATGGAATTGAGCGCTGGCTCTTGTACTTAATTATTTACTGAATTGCTGCAATGAAACTATATAAAAATAGAGAAAATTAGACATATCAATCAAGTCTAGATAATTTGTAGGAAAAGAAATAAGTATCCAAGAGAGGTAGTAAGAGAAAGACATTATTTTGAGGTTTCCATAGTCATTTTCTCTGTCATACTATGATCTTTTCAGTGTTGCATAGAATTAAAACTAATCCTAATGCAAATACTGTTTCAAAAAGGAGTAATGATATCCTGGTGAATTTTGGAGTGATTTGTAATGTGCATCAGAATCTCAACTATTGTGATTTCTAAATATTGGTATTAAGCAACTCAAATATTTTTCATATCAGTGGCAAAGAGTTTAAGGCAAAATTACCAAATTCAGAAATGGCGTAAGTCATATGACTCAAAATATTGGACTTAAGTTGCTCACTTTTTAAAAAAACAACCTATGTGAAAATAAAATTGTGGCAAATTTAAAGCCTGAATTCAGTCTTAAATGTCTCTATTCTTTCAATGTTGCTCATAGACATTTTAGCATATGAATGAATTGATAACTGAAGGTACATCTACTTCTATAGTAATTATATTGGAACTTATTGGTGATCCATGATGTCTTCATTTTATGTTCTATTTTTATTAAAATATCTCTCGAATGATTCCTTCATAGACGCATATGAAAACTTTGGTTTGCCACATGGACAACCTGGAAGAATCCTGACCCTTGTCATGGTACTCTTACCTACTCAGTTTCCCACACTGCAAGTGTCCAAGCACATTTGTGAATCATCTGCTTTCTGACAAAAACCGAAAAAACTCAGTGGTTCACCAACATATATGCAACTTTGTCTGGCAAAATGATGGTGTGCTATCTCTTTGGCTTGGTGTTATTCTCTACTATAGTACTGGAGTACTTTATAAATGCACCATCCCATGTACTCCTGGAACTTGCAGTCAGACCTTGGGAGTTCAAAAATAAATAAATAAAAATCTATTAACTCCTTGCAAAGGAGGACAAACATTTTATCCAAATGCAATTGTCCCCTGAAAGATGATTTGAGATATCTTTAGATACAGAGCTGGAATGAATCTGACATAAACAAATCCACTTCCTTCTGCAAATTAAAAAAAAAAAGGCTGGGAACTACTGAAAAGGCTTCATGTTTTCCTAAGCTTATTTATCAGCCATAATTACTTGTTTCCTCCGTTGATTTTTTTTGGTCAGAAAATTCACTATAACTTCTCTTTGGTAGAATCAAGATCTAGTCAGTTGCCTCAGGACTTTTCCTAGTTGTTGGCTATCCAAATAGAGAAGAGAAACAGTATATTACAATTTAGCCAGTTGATCAGAGTAATCATTTTGCAGGGCGAGACCTTTTATCAAGAACAAAGTGCTTCTTCTTATTCTTGCCTTTGTCTTACAAAAGTACATTTCAGAAGAATACAAAGTTTTACTAATAAGGAGTGATTTATAGCAGACTGAAAATAACAGGTGATTGATTATTCCAGTTCAGACATCAAATTCATAGTCTACAGTGTGTAAGAGAAAGGGATCAGAACAGAATTTTTTTAATTCAAAGTGATACCACATTTTACACACTCTAGAATGTCCAGAAGAAACTGCAGCTATGTCCTTAGATAGAAAATGCTGACAAATTGATGTTATAATTTAACTCACTCCTGAAATCTGAGGGGATGAAACTTGGACTCTACACTTTTTTTGCCATTGGGTTAGCAGTAGGATTTATAATTCTCTCACTACAGTGAGTTTGTATCTGGATCTAAGTCATGATATCCACCAGCTACCTGTGTTCATCTAAACAGATATCTGCTTAGAATATCAACCTGAAAATACATTATCCTATGCCATTGTTCTTAAAAACTAAGCTAAAGGAATATTTGTGGAGGGCCTAAGAGCAAACAAGAGGAACAGAGCTAACATACTTCCTCCACCACACACTTCCACCATCCACAAGAACTTCTGAGGATTTAAGCCTGAGGTTACCCGCATCTCTTCTAGAAGGGGCATGTCTTGTGGAAGCAATTTCCTTGTGATCTGGAGGGAAGGGGACAGAGAATCTCCGTAGTATATCATTGCTTCAAGGGGCATATAAAGGGTTCAACTGTAGAATTTCTTATTAAAACTCTGGAATGCAGCTGTAATAGCTAGTGGATTAGTGAACCCCTGAGCATCTGGTAATCTAATGCCGAGGTTAGGCCTTTGCTGGGAGCACAACAGCAGCATGAAAGTACTCTGCATTTCCTCCCTCTTCATAAAGCCACAGCATTTATCTAAACAAGGCAAATCACCCTGTGGGCTGATTTGCAAGTTTACTCCTACTTAATTCTATAAGGCCTTTTTACTTTCCTATTGGGATGCTTTGCTCCAGCTGTAATTTCCACAAGATCTTCAAGGTTACCTCCATGTGGAGGATATAACAATAATGCTGTCAGGAAGTAGATGCTCAAAGCCTGGAGCATCAACCTGGAGCACTAATTTTGTTTTGCTTTTTCCTGCAGAATGCAGATTGGAGTCTTTGCCCTCGTGAGCTGACTGGAAGATGCTGCTCTTCCTGCATATAAGGGTGGAAGCTGCTGAAGTTGGTCAATCTTTACTGTTTGGGCAAGGTTTGCCTTATCCATGCTCTGCTGCTGGCAGGGAAGCTCTTGCCTTCCAGCTAGCACCGTTATGGGGTTTGGCAGGGAGTGGCAAGTTAATAGCTCTGTTATTTCAACTGGCATTTGCTGGCTACTGTCTGGGGACCAGAGGCCATGGAGGCTTCCTTGGGGGACAGAGCAGAGCAGGGTAGAGCCAGCAGCCAGGGCTATCCAACCACCACAGCAAGGAAGCAGAGGAATAACCTCAGCTCCAGGCACAGCTGAAAGTCAGGTCTCAGAGGACAGGGGTGGGCTTTGGTTACCACCTCCCTGCAGGGAGCCTCTTCCTTTGGCAGTAGGTGGGCAGGGCTGCGCTCTGAGCTGGTTCTGAGCCCCAGCAGCCAAGATTCGAGGAGAGGCATGAAGTTTCCAGGCCCTGACATAAAGTACGAGAGATATAAACCCCATGGGCCCAAACTATGCGCTGAACACCAGAAACAGCTGCATTCCAATCCTCAGTTCAGATATCCTCTAAAAATCCATTTATCTTTCAAAAATTATTCTGTGTGCCCATATGCAGTTTTTAAGTATCATGACATTACAAATCAGACTCCAGACTTCTTGGGGAGTGCTTTGTGGTTTTTTATATTAATCAGAACATGCTTTGTGTTGGTCAAAGATACAACATTAATAATGAAGCCAATTTTTTTCTACATTTTTAGGATCATTGTAGTTTTGAGTGTGCCAAGGAAAAAAATGGTGCCTTTGAATTCCAAACCTCCTTGCTTTCTTTAATCTTTTCTCAGAAATGTAATAAGCAGAAAAGAGAACAACAAATACTTTCCTAAGGCTTCAAGCGTTCAGAAGCAAAGCTTCCCTTACCATGTCCTGTCCATTGCAAAGAGATTGAAAAAGAAATTGCTGTGTTTGGATTCTGTAGTTAAGAAAAAATCAAATCATTGAATACATGAGAGATTTGAGCCCCTGTTCTCATAGCCACTTGCAAAAGCTCACAAAGCCTAGTAGCAAGAAGTAGAAAAGCTGGACTACTGCCTAAAGAGCATGCATACAGACCTTGAGTATAGATCATCATCTTGAGTGTCCTAAATGCAGACAGGATTCCAAATACTGTGGCATATGGCACCAGGACTCTTATCTTCATTGGAAACATCAGTAGTTTGCAGTCCATGAGAGTACATGCTTACTCAAACTTCTTAGGTTACTGTAAAACTTCTGCACCTGGGTCAAGGCAATCTCAAATAGAGGCTGGCAGAGGAATGGATTGTGGCTAGCCCTGGGGGCAAAGACTTGGGGGCATTTGTAGATGGAAAGCTGAATATGACTCTGCAATGAGCACTTGCAGCCCTGAAGGCCAACTGCATCCTGGGCTGCATTGGAAGAGGCATGACAAGCAGGTCGAGGAAGGTGATTCTGTCCTTCTGCTCTGCTCTTGGAAGACTTCACTTGGATTGGTGAGGAAGAAGGGCATGGATCTGTTAGAATGAGTCCAGGGGAGAGCAGCCAAGTTGATCACAGGGATGGAACACCTCTGCTACAAAGACGGGCTGTTCAGCTGGACAAGGGAAGGTCAGCAGAGACTTCATAGGCAGTTTCCAGTACCTAAAGGGTGTTTAATAAGAAGACTGCAGAGGGACTTTTCACAGGTCCATGTAGTGATAGGAAAAGGGCAAGTGACTTTAAACTGAAGGTTTCAATTACATATTCAAAAGAAATTCTTTACTGTGAGGATGGTGAGGCACTGGAATATGTTGCCCAGAGAAATGATGGATCCCTGGAGATGTTCAAGACAAGGCTAGATGGGGCTCTGGATAATCTGATCTAGCAAAAGACTCCCTGCTCATAGCAGAGGGGTTAGAGCTAGAGCTAGATGATCTTTAATGTGCCTTCCAACCCTAACCATTCTATGATTCTGGCACACCGGACATAGGCTCAGTCAGCTACAGGGAGATATACCCAGCCCTCTAGACCCCTACTCAGTATCTTCTCAGTGAAGGTGAGAAATCATACTAGAAGGAAAATTATATTAGAGGCAAGACTCAGCAACTCTACTTATATGTAGGTTACTCTTGACTACTTGTATAAATATGGGCTTTCTGAGGATTACACTGTGACCTGAAAATGATGTTCAGGCACCTTGATACTTTGCATCTGTTATGCATTTAGTTTTGAAGGATCTGCAAGAAAATAAAAATGTCAGTTTTCATCTTGAGCACCATATGGTTCAGGCACTTTAGATCTGGCAGTTTAATCTCAGATCTGGCAGTTTAGTCTCACTGTGTTGTTTTTCACTTTTAAAACAAAAACCTCCCCTTTAATACATAGCCTCCATGTAGTATGTATCTAGTATGGTCCCAATTATAAATGTTGGCACGGGGATGGGGGTGTGTGCTGAAGGACTTCTGGGTTCTTAGACAGAAGACTGTCATAATTTACGTATGGAGACCATAACATACAGGATGCATCTCAGCACAGTGCTAGATCATTCTCCTCATTCAACAGCATCTTCTCGTAACATGTAAACTCTTGGGAGTTCAGATGCTTTTGTATTATACATTCAGACACGGAAGAACAAATTAAAATGCCACCAGAGTGGCAGTCGAGTAAAAGTCCTTTGCACCTGTATTCATTGAAGTTCTAGGGGTTAAAATTGAGCTTGACTTCTAGAGCCTTTGTTTAACAAACCTGTTACTTTCTAAGTACCTACAGCTACAACAACTCTAAATTTTGAGATCATAACCACCTAATCTCACTTTAAATTTGCCAAACTATTGTCCTTCATTACTTGCTGCAATGATTAATTCCATGGGCTCAATATACCGTACCTCTGTAAAAGTAAAGTCTTTATTGGACAGAATTTATACTTTCTTGTAAAACTGAATAGCTCTAGTTTTGACAAAGGATAGAATCTTGAACTCTGATCTAATTTACCTCACTGATCATCTTATACGCACACACACATTAAAACAGCACTTCTTATTTGTTTCCTTTCTATGATGATGTCTTTTCTACATCTGTTCAGAAAAAACACCCCCTCTTTCGTGCTTTAACCATTTGCATGCTTTTTAAACACTTGACCAAGACTGTGGGAGACAATGGCAAAACTACTGTTATACACAGATGAAAATAAGTCACTAGAACCATCTGTGCTCTTATGCTTTCCATACTGATCATTATGAATTTTTCTCTGTATCTTACTTTTCTTTGTGTTTTGTTGCTTGTTTGGCTGTTTTTGCTATAGGTTCATTTTGAGTTGTCCATACGGATTACCTACTCCTTCTCCCACAATTATAAAGAGCTCAGTAAAATATGAAAGTTGAATGTTTTCCTTCAATGACTGACAAATGATGCACTTGTTAACACCAAATGCTGTCTGCCACGTGCCCACTACAGAGGGAAAGTGATGGACCCTTCAGCATGCGAATCTGATCTGTGTTTGAAAGTCTCAGTTCAAAGGTAGATCAGGGCTGCTCAGGGAGGTGGTGGATTCACCATCCCTGGAGGTTTTCAAGACGCATCTGGATGTGGCACTTACTGTCATGGTCTAGTGATGACGGTAGGGTCAGACTTGATGATATTTGAGGTCTCTTCCAACCGGGTTGATTCTATAATTCTATGATTCAACACAGCAAATAACTTCAGAGAAGCAAAATTGAGGCCCCATTCTGCTTGCCTATGCATTTTCTGCCTTAGAAAAAAAAGATGGAGAGCTTGCTTTCTGCTGATGGCCCATTGCAAAACCTTCCAGTGTCTTCCAATCCTTCTAAAGCCGCTCCTACTTGGAAGGCTGGTAGGTCTGCCAGTTCCGTCAATAGAAACACCTTATGGCTTTCCTGTGTGGTGTGGAAGAAGGGGTCATGTCACTGCCCTTCTACAGTACCTTAGCTCTCACTCTTTTGCAAAACAATAACGTGTATCGATATTGCATGACAAAGCAGACTGCAAACTCAAAGGTATATGCCTGTTCTTAACTCTGAATGTCCTTTTTGACTTTTTCTTTTTTATTTTTTTAATTAAGAACTCTATCATCCTTTTCAAACTGCCACATTAAAGAAGAAATTACGGAGCTTCACAGCCCCTAAGTTGAAAAGCCTTGTCAATTTGTCATCTTGGGATTTCATGTCCATCAATCTTATCACTGAAACATGTTACGTTCAGAACAATCAATGAAGTGTCCCGTCTATAGGAGAGTAATAGCATCTAGAAATCTGAGACTGCTATTACAGACAGTGGTTTCTGTAAACTAATAGAAAATAAATGGAAGGTGAACAAGAAGCCCAGAAGAACCCATAGGAAAAGGATATGGTAAAGCAAAGAAAATATATCTTGCCAGGCAAAAGTAGATATTAAATAGTATAAGTGATAGAAAAAAGTCACCATAGGTAATTACAAGGTGACTCATAAGCATACAATTGAAAGAAAACATAAAATACAGTCAAAGGAACAGTATACAGATTTGCAAGTGCTCATTCTTTACTATTCAGGCTGGGTTTTGTAGCTAGCAATGAATCAGATTTGCAATATAATCATTCTCTCTCCCATCCTATTTTTCTGATGACTCTCAGGATGGTGAAACTAAAACAGAACAAAAAAGAAAAATCAAAAACCAAGCAAATAAAAAAACCATCACAGCAACAAAAACAAAAAAAACAAACAAAAAAAACACACATACACAAAAAAAGCAGAAAACAATATTGCTGCTTCTTTAGTATACTTTTTTGTTCAGCATTAACATTGTGCTAAACTTTGTGCATATGAACTACAGTGAACTTCAGTGAAACTGAAGCCATCTTTACCTACTGAGATCATGTGAGCTTTTTCCCATATAAATGTATCTCAGACCTGCTCTAGAAGCATAACTGCCATAGGTGAGACATAATCAGTCCTTACAATTTATGACTCATTGTTAAAGACACATTCATTTAGTACAAATTAGAAGTAGCTCAACGATCAGTAATTCTAAAAAACTACTGCAAATGAACACAAGCATTAATACTTGTTGTCTTTCCTTTACAAGTGCAGCTGTCACTCAGTTTGCAGGGAGGCAGTCCCAATCTGGGACTTAGATTTTTATCAGTGGTCAAATGATGATGATGAGATGAACCAATAATCAAACAAGAGAGGTCCTGACCCAATCAATTATCTACTTATTCTGCAGTTACAGAAAAAGATTCCTACCAACACACATGATATTTAAAAGCCTAGTTCCTTTTCACCTGCAGTAGGAATGAAATTTTTAATAAGCATCCACGCCTCAGAAGTTAAATTTCTATTAAGTATCTAAGCATGATTTGCCTCCTAAGTCCCACTGGTGCCCTTGCAGAATCTTCTTCAGAGTCTGAAAATGATACTTTTACACTTAGCATATTGTTGATAAATTGTAGAGAATTACATAGTGATGTATTAGTTTCATCTCTTACATATTATCAACAGATAAAATCAGATGTTACTTCACAGTTTTCTAGCTAGGATCCCTTACAACAGAGATGCTGTAATATGAAAATTCCCTTTGGTTTTCATTAATTCAGTACAATTCTGAAACTTTAAGATTCAGCGAGGTTGCCTGTGGTAATTTAGCTGGCCTTGCAGGGGTAAGAGCATTGATTTGTTTCGCTTGGATAACGACAGGAACACCACAAAAGCAGGTTTTGTGTTCAGAGGTCATTGACCTCCAGTCAAAGGCTAGCATGCAAGGGGATAATATTCCTATCATATCTGGGGGGAAAAAAAACCCAGCTGACCGATATGCACGAAATGATCTCACTGCCTGTTATGTGATTATTCGGAGATGTTACAGTCAGTAAAAGTATTAATGAACACTCTGAAACAGTGGAACAGGCAGACTGTCCAAACAATATACACAAATAGCAGTATGCCAAAATAAAAATTAATTTCCAGCTGTGAAAAAGCCTGCAAGTGCTTTCAGCTGGTAAAGACAGCATCTCAATACCTCGTGATATGAATAATTATATCAGGTGCAGCTGGCTCTGTGAAAAACACACATCAGGTGCCTTTATGCTTTAGGAGAGCAACAGTCAAGCAATGCAGTAGCTATTGAACCTGATTCAGTGACTCTTTTCTTATTCCCTGTGGAAGACAGAGTTGTAAATAGTCTTGGTTTGCCTTAT
>NW_008690770.1:0-12274 GCF_000695815.1 Acanthisitta chloris | reverse complement strand
GGTGAATCAGAGGTCATGCTCTTCCTGTGGTGTGATGTGAGGCTGTCCCCAGATTTGCACCTTCAGAGAGGCAACAGAGAAAACTCTCCCATTGCTCAAGTCATCTTCACCTAAGCAGGTGCCTAGCAAAGGTTTTTTGACAGTTGGACAAGGCTGCCTAACCATTCTGCTCCCAAATCAAAGAAGATATTTTGCTGTAAGATCTAGCCTTGCATTAAATGCAGAAATAAACAAAAGAGTAAGCATGCTAAACAGACTCTGGCATATATTTTATATGCAGTTGTGTCTGGCTAGATCAGGTGTTTTATATGGTATATGTCTATATGGGAGATTTGTCTATATGTTTTATGTGGGATGTGTCCCCTGTGAAAAAGGACTTGAGGTACTGGTGGATGAAAAACAGAGTATGAGCTGGCAATGTGTGCTTGCAGCCCAGGTCAACCTCATCTTAGGCTGCATCAAAGGCAGTGTGGCCAGCAGGTCAAGGGAGGTGATTCTGCCCCTCTACTCCACTCTGGTGAGACACTGCCTGGAATACAGTATCCAGCTTCAGGGTCCTCGGCACAAGAAAAGTGTGGACCTGTTAGAGTAGGTCCAGAGGGAGGTCACAGAGATGATCAGAGGGCTGGAACACCTCTCCTGTGAGGGAAGGCTGAAAGCTGGGGTTGTTCAGCCTGGGAAGGCTCTGGTGAGAGCTCACTGCAGCATTTCAGCAGTTGAAGAGGGCTTACAAAAGAGAGGTAGAGCAACTTTATACAGAGGAAGATAGTAATAGGACAAGAGGCAACAGTTTTAAGCTAAAAGAGCAGAGATTAGAATAGATACTGGGAAGAAATTCTCTTATGTGAGGGTGGTTGAAGCACTGGCACTGGTTGTCCACAGATGTTGTGGATGTCCCATCTCTGGCAGTATTCAAGGCCAGGCTAGATGGGGCTCTGAGCAACCTAGTCTAGTAAAAGGTGTCCCTGTCCATGTCAGGGATGTTGGAAATAGATGATTTTTAACGTTCTCTCCAACTGAAACCATTCTATGATTCAATGACTATATTGGAAGTGAAAGTGTGATTTCTAACATGAAGAATTTCCAAGTCAGGTTTAACCTACACAGCCCAACACAGCAACTGGTACACAGATCTACCAGGGACCCAGAATATATTTTTAGATTTCTAGCATGGGCTCAGGTTTTTGATATCACAATTTGGCATGTTTTCTTTAAGTCAGAAAATCCAGTGTGAACACTGTGTAAGGTAAAAATACATCTTCTTCTAGGGTGTGGTTTACATTTATCAAACTCCAGGACTGTTAAAAATCAGCACCAAGACAAAGTTCAGTTCCAGTCTGTTTCTGGAACTGGTTCAGCCTACTGCCTGCATCTTGGTCATCTGTGGATTATTCTTCATAGAGCATCACAGATTTGAATCCCTCTTCATTTCTCCCAGTGCATCTAACTGATCCACTCACTTTCCAAGCCTGATATTTCTGGCAGATTTTGAAAGAAAGGCTTGCTTTAGTCCACCCTGAGAGCCAATCACTGATTATCTGTACTCTCAGACATGGAACGAGTTCAGCCTTCCATCTAGGGGTGAAAGATCTGTGTGCTCACAACTGTGAGAACTGGACTTCTCCAAACACAACTTTTTGAAAATATTGTCATGTTTGGCATTGAACTTAGAAATAAATACCTCAAGCCTCCCTTTTTGGAAATAGATTTTTCCACTTCTTTTATCATAAAAGTCACTGCATAGAAGTGCCATGCTGCAGGATATTTAAGTTATGGGGTTTTGCTAGTATGATTGTGACATGCACAGCATTTATAAAACACATTCAGCTGTGCCTAGGACTACCAACACAGAGAGTGAGCAGCACAACACCAGTGGAACTTGACTATAATGTGTTTCCATATGGATTTCAGGAAGCTTTCTAAACAAAACTGCATCTGCTTTTTTGGCACATGTATGCTATTTTGTGCATGGCATTTGTGATCACAGTAATGCAGATTCTACTCCTGAAGTAGCAAAATGAAGTCTGTCCAAGGTCTTTTATTACTGCTCTGTCATATAAGTAATAATCTGGTCTTTATAGGGTTCAGTTAAGAGTCTGTGCATTCATTTCTACTCTGAAAAAATTATTTTCTTGGGGTCCTGTTTATCAAGATGTCTTCATTGATGTGATTAATCCGTGTATAGATTGCTTCATTCTCCTGCTTCATACTTGTGACTGTGTTGTGCAGCTGCTAAAATGATGGAGGAATTTTTTTTTGTGTAAAACATAGAAATTAGGACTTATTTTCAATTATTGCACACACTGACCCAAGAGTTGGTCGTATAACTTGTTTATATAGCTTTGAAGGGTTTAGGTCTTACCTCAGAAAAGTACATTGGAAACATCTGAAAAGGCAGTCTGAGAGTAATTGTCTATTTTTTCATTTGCAAATGAAAATTTTCCAAAACTCAAAATCTGAGGATATCTTGTACACCCAGGCTAAGCTGCTCATACATCTCTATGCTGACCAAAGGCAAAGGAGCAACAGGAACCCAAAAAATAAAGTAAGATAAAAGCAAAGAAAAGGTTTTCAGTGTTGAGTGTATTCTGCAAAGTGCAAGAACAAAACTGGCTGGCCTCAGCTGTTTCAATATAACCTATTTCCATACAGTAAAATAATGCATTGCAGAAATCTCAAGATTTCTTCAACTGACTCATCTTTCTATTTACCCAAAAATCAATTTCCCATTCAAATGCAAGAATTATTGTACCATTGCTTTTACTGGTTAGGAACAATAAGAAACCTTGTTGCTTGGTTTCCCTTTGGTAATGAAAAAAAAGCCCAAACTTAAGAGGAAATTACAGTTCTGTCATTTTCACACTAATGCAGCAGTAGCCCAAACACTACCCTGTCTTGCAGAGGTTTATAGGTTACTGTTGCAAATTTTGAAGAAAAACACAGAGATCTTTACTGGGAGTACTCATTTAATGTACAGTCAGTTTTAAAGAAAATATTTACCCTAGGTACGCATTTTTTTCCCTTCAGCTATAAGAAAAAAAAGCTTCTATTTTCCATTTTGCAGATCTCAAGAGCTAGAAGAGAAAAATTAGGAGACAGTAAGCACAAATGCTTCATTCTCTCCTCATTCACACTGGGTAATGCAACTTTATTGACAGAATGGCTCTCCTCACCTGCTACTGAACTCATACTTGTCACAGAATTGTATAGATTAGACCTCCAGCTGGTGCAAATCACAGTGATCTGATGCTTTTATTGGAGTTCTATCAATCTGCACTCATTGCAATTCACACTAGTCTATTTTCAAAATGGTAAAATTATAATCCAGTGAAATCAGTATTTGTTTTGCCATTGGCTGCACTCAGGCCTTGCTCTTCCCATGCTTGAGAAACTGAGAGTTGGAGGTAAATCCTATCCAATTCAAAAATACTTTTATATCATGTAGGAATACATTTTAAAATATCTTCCATGTATTAGATGTTATTATGGGATTTTTTTGTTTGTGTTTTTTTGTTGGTTTTTTTTTTTTGCAAATAAATGGCTCTGTAAGGGAAATTAATGTCAGGGTTTGGTAATATTCAGTGCTTTATTCCACTGGCAGCTAATTGCCTCTTGGTGATGTGCCAAATATATGCAGATTACTTTATAAACAAGGACTATACCAAAATATTTCTTCACTTAAAATGTTAATTTTCTATGTTTTCTTTAAAATATTTGACTATCATGCCATTTTTTTATGGATTCAAAGGTAGCAGAAATTAAACAGAGTTTTGCTTTAATTGATATATCAGGTTCAGGTTCTAATGTGGTTATTAAGGAAATGCTTTGTTAATGAGCTTGCATTATTTATCTGAAAGAATCATGAAATCATAATTAATGTACACTTGCGGTACCAGATTAATTCCAAACTGAGAAATCTTCTTATTCCTCCCTGAGATACAGGGACAATTCAGAATCAGTGAGCTAAGTGACCCTCATTAGTGGGTTAGTAAGTTACCCCCCTAGCAATGAAATGGAGCACAGATGAAGTATCAGGAAAACCAGCACTGTGTTGTATTAAATGTATCTGCAAACCATACAGCCTTCCACTGACAGCTACATTTTCACCCATTCCAGTCTGAGCATAAGTGAGTTCACATGTTCACATGCTCCCACTAGATGTAATTCCAGAATATCCCAACATTCGAAGTCCACCTCCCTCAAGCCGGACAGAGGCAATGCAATATTATATTAGGATTCGTATCCTAAAAATTTCTGAAATCAAAGTAGGAAACCTTAGCCAGAGGAGAGGGGAGTAGACTGTTAATCCATCATGCTATCCTCAGAGAATATTAGGGACACTGATGAGCTTTTTTTCTTATTCAATCAACATGCATTTAGTTTCTTACCTGATCTGAAGCTCAGTTCTGTTTTAAATTAATCTTGCTGCTGATGGTGATTGTGCCTAAATCTTTTCTGAATGGATATAACAAGGATGCCATAGATTAAAGTTGCCTTTTAAGGAGATACTCTGATGCTGGCAAAGGGTGCAGACATCAGAATCATTTCCTATTTAATTACTTTTCAGATTAGATCTCTCCCTTTCCACTCCATTGTATGATTTACAGTGCTATAGGATGCAAAGAGAGCTCAAGATATTGCTCTGCAAGCCCAAGAAACAGCATATGATTGCAAACTCTACTGAGTTTTACAGCTCAGTTTCATTGGTTGGAAAAGCCCATGGTGGGGTGTCTCAGAAGCTGCCTAAATTCCACCCTTACTTAGCAATGATCACCACTTCTCATGAAGCAGCAATGAAATCATCAGAAATTTTAGCCTGTGTAATCAAAAAATGAATCAGTAGCAGTAGCTTCCTTTATGGTGCTGAGCTGTCAACTGTAAAGATTCATCAGGGGGAACCACTGCAATTTCCCTAGCCCACCCTACTCAAATACTGGACCCTTTACCTAGTACAGTTTTGAAAAACTGTTTTCCCTTGGCTTCCTGCAGTATCTTAAGATGTGACAATGTGCATTACTTTATCTCAAGTGTTCTATGTAGAAGTGTCTCTGTTCTCCTTGTCTCATGAGGTGTAACAGGAGTTTCTCCTTAAAAAAGTAAAACTTTTGGGACATTTTTGTCCTGATTCAGGAAAGTTAAAAGTGCATCCATTTCAATGACATAATAGTTAACATATTGAAAGTATTTTGCCGAATTAAGGCTTTAGTGAGATCTACATGCCAAATCTAGAAACTTTTTCAGAAAAAAACAGAAAGAGATTTTTACACAGATGCTCAGTATGAAACCAGGCTATGATGAAGGAAAACGACAACAGCTGGAATATCTTGTGTAAACCCAGGCTACAAATTTCTAGCCCTACATGTCTTCTTTAATTTAATTTAGTTCTCATGAATCATAAGGCAAGTTTCACCAAATTTTCAACTCTTTTGACATGTATCAAATCATGCAGTTTGACACATTCTACTTCAGGCATTCTAAGAAGACAGCTACACCAATCCGTATTTCATACTGACCTCCTAAAGAGAGTGTTTTGTCATACATGATTTCTAAAACATTTTATTAAGCTCTTGCTTTACAGATTACAGGCTATTCATATCCTGTTAGCTTTCTTAGATTGAATTAAACTGGTATTATGGAACGTAATGTGATATCTGCAAAGACACAAGTATAATTTATCTTCACCTTGTGATGGCAGTCTTTTGGGGTTTCTATGCAAGCAGAGGCTTGATACTTCTCTCACACAAGTTCTACATTGCTAAAATTCCTCCAGTTTCAGCAGTTTTCCCTAGTGTTCATTCGCAGAAGCAACATGACAATGAGGGATATTTTCCCTCTTCAATGCATAATACACTGGTCCCTGGAATACTGTGTCCAAGATGGTAGCATTAAAACACCCAAAAGTAGATATGCCTGAAATTGTATCCATTTAAAAGATTAGGTGGTTGTTCATACCTCTTTCACTTTTGAACTTCCACAGCTAGGGAAAATGTGGGGCAGGAAAATTTACAGAAAACAGGAAAATCTGCTAGTATTTTCCTCTTTTTAAAAATTTGCCTTCTCCTAAAACTAACATTATTGCCATCCACGGCTATGTTAGCAGAGTTCATCATCAGAGACCTTCTCTATCCCCCATTTCCCATTATAACTGCCCTCCAGTTTAGCCAGCACAGGCTGGTGCTGGTTTCTTATTAAACAAGCAAGTCTCCATGCTTTGTGTTCCACACATTTGGTCCTCTGAGCTATGGAAGTAATATATGGTACTTGGTCTGAATTAGTTTGCTTTGAAGTTTTTCAGAGGTCCAAAATAAGCCAAGTGGACCTATCAGGGTTTTCTTTCTTTAACACTTAGCTGACTAAGTACAACTAGTAACCACTAATGAGAATAAACTAAAGATTTTATTTATTTCTGCAAGACTTCAATAAATACCAACATCCCCATTAACATTCATGGTATGCTATCATTTTGATTGATGGAATGTAGGAATGAGGATTGTAAGTTTTTATTAAGAATATTTTGGAGAAATTCTATAGTCTTATGTCAGCATCCCATTTGTGAACAGAGTTTAGAGGTGAAGGTGTATACAGGCATCAACAAGCTACTTGAAAAAATAATCAGAACAGAAGTACATGGCATCAATAAATTTCATGTATTTATGTGAGACAGACAAAAACCATGTAAGTTCCTGAAAGAATCCAGCATCATCAAACTTTTGTCATAATTGAGATATAACCCAGAGGTTAAACGGTCAAAATGTGCCTGCAACAGCCCACTGAGCAATTTTCCAGTTGCATATCCACTCACCATTGCTGAAGCTCAGCGAAATTTACACCATGTTCATAGAATATAAAATGACTGCAAGAAATCTCATACAAAACCAGATTATCTGACCAGGGTTGCTCATGGTTTTCTCTGCAGAGCCGTGTCTCATTTAAGTTATCCAAACTTGCAGCTGAATTACATATTTTGCTCGATATAAACTTGGCATAAACAGTTGCTTAAGGAATTAGCCAATAGGACCCTTTGGAAAACTACCCTCAGGCATAAAGCTGCCTAACAGAGCTGACAAATCTTTAAAGACTTTTTTCTTAGAGTGAAAGAGCTCTCCTTCCCATGTGTAAGAAACTGGACAAGGAGGTCAGGAGATGGACATGGGACAGAAAGGTCTTCCTAGTCAAACTAAAGCGTAAGAAGGAAATGTGCAGGCAGTGGAACCAGTGACATGCATCCTGGGAAGAATATAGAGATGGTGCCTAGATGTGTAGGGATGAGACCAGATAGACACAGCTAGACCTGGATTTGGCAGGGCATGTTAAAAATAAGAAGGGCTTCTACAAGTATATTGGCCTGAAAAGGAATGTTTTAAAAAAATATACCCTCTCTGACAAATAGGACAGGACAGCTAGTGGCAACTGGTGTGGATTAGAATGTGCAGGGAACAGTTTCCCCTCTGTCAGCTGCTGGGGGTTTGCAGGCCCCCCATGAATGTGGTGTAATCTCTACTGTTATCACAAAACACATATGCACACCAAGCATTTACAGTGGTAATGCTTCATACCAACTCATCTGACAGCTTACAGAATCATAGAATCATGTATGTTGGAAAAGAACTTTGAGATCACAGAGTCCAGCTGTTGAGGTAACACTGCCAAATCCAACACTAAACCATATCCCTAAGTGCCACATCTACATATATTTTAAATACCTGCAGGAATGGTGACTCAACCATGTCCCTGGACAATATGTTCAAATGCTTGACAACCCTTCCCATGAAGAAATATTTCCTAATATCCAATCTAAACCTCTCCTGGAGCAACTTGAGGCTGTTTCCACTCATCCTAATTCAGCAAAGATTGCACTTGTCAAAACCATGAGCAGTCAGTTTCTGCAAGGAGAACTCTGTGGAAAATGGTGTCAAATGCTTTACTAAAATCCAGGCAGACAACATCCACAACCTTTTCTTCATCCACTGAACAGGTCACCTTGTCATAGAAGGAGATAGGGTTTGTCAAGCAGGACCTGCATTTCACAAACCCTTGATGGCTGGGCTTGATTCTCTGGTTGTCTTGCATGTACTATGCAATGGCACTCAGGTTGTTCTTCTCTGTGGGCCTTCCTTAGCACCAAGGTCAGACTGACAGGCCTGCAGTTCCCTGAGTCTTCCTTCTGGTTCTTCTTGTAGATGGACATCACATTTTCCAACTTCCAGTCACTCTCAACCTCATCAGTTAGCCTGGGCTGCTAGTAAATGATTGAAAGTGGCTTGGTGAAGTCTCACATCAGTTTCCTCAGTACTCTTTGGTAGATCCCATCTAGACCCATAGACCTCTGTGCACCTATATGAAGCAGCAGTTTGCTAACTGTTTCCTCCTGAACTATGGGGAATTCATTCTGCTCTTTGTTTCTGTCTTCCAGCTCTGGGTGTTGAGTACCTTGAGGATAACTTGTCTGATCATTAAAGACTGATGCATAAAAGGCATTAAGTACTTCAGCCTTTCCCTCATCCTTTGTAGCAGTATTTCCCCCAGCATCCAAGAAAGGATGGAGATACTCCTTGGTCCTCCTTTTGTTGTCAATGTATTTGTAAAAACACTTTCTGTGATCTCTTATGGCAGTAGCCAAATTAAGTACTAGTTGGGCTTTCACCTTTCTAACCTTCTCCCTCCATAACCTACCAATATCCTTGTAGTCCTGAGTTGCCTGCCTCTTCTTTCAAAGCTATTAAATCCTCTTATTATTCCTGAGTTCCAGTGAAAGTTCCCTATTCAGCCAAGCCGTTCTTCTCCACCACCTCACTTTTTGGCAGAGGGGGACAGTGTGTTCATTCAGCTTTTAAGATTTTCTTCTTGAAGAATGCCTTCCTGGACCCCTTTACCTTTCAGGACTGCCTCCCAAGGTATTCTCTCAAACACCATCCTGAGCAGGCCAAAATCTGCCCTCCAGAACTCCAAGGTAGTGGTTTTGCTGACCCCTCTCTTTACTTTGCCAAGAACCAAAAACTATCATTTTGTCGTTGCTGTGCCCAAGGCAGCCTCTGACCACATCACCCACCAGTCATTCTCTGCTCACAAACAGCAGGTCCAGTGCGGCTCCTCTCCTGGTTGGCTCCCTCACCAGTTGTTATCTTCCACGTACTCTATGAACTTTCTAGGCTGCTTACTCTCTGTTATCTTGGGTTTCCAGCAGACATCTGGTAAGTTGAAGTCTCCCATGAGAACAAGGGCCAGCAACTGCAACACTTTTCCCAGCTGCTTACGGAATATTTCATCTGTCTCTTCATCCTGGTTGGGTGGTCTGTAACAGACTCCCACTGGGATAACCGCCTTGTTGGCCTTCCCTATGATACTAACACATAAACATTTGACCTTATTTTTACCACCATTAAGCTCTAGACAATCAAAACCCTCCCTAACATACAGGGATACATTCTGAAGACTTTATAACCATCCATTACAGCATTCCAGTTGTGCGAGTCATCCCACCATGTTTCCATGATGGCAGCTATGTCGATGGCTTCCAACTCCTCACGTTTATTGCCAAACTGATGCCAAGAAAACCTGGAAAAGAACCACTCACAGACTTGTATCTCTGAGTAGCAGGTATTTGTTCATTCAACGCTGGGCATAAGGGGGATTGCTCCACCAAACTTGTACAGCCAGGGACAAAAACTTCACAGTTTATATACATTCAATGCTCATACATATTCATTATTTCCAGGAATGGGTGGTTATTACTATAATTGGTTCTCAGAAATCGTTATCATATACTCCTCCATCTCCTTCCTCCTGGCATGAGTCCCATAGTCCTGGTGGTCACTCGGTGGTCGTGAAGATGAAGTACCTCCTCTTCCTCAGTACCCTTTGGACATCCTTATTATGCAACCATTCACCACTTTGTACAGTTTTGCATGCCTTGCTGACCTTGCCTCTATCTTGAACATTTTATCTCTTCATTCCACACCTTACATAGAGTCTTAGTTTTCCTCCTACTGCCAAGGTTTGAGTCTAGTTAGTTCTACTGCCTTATAGATAAGGTGCATCGTTTCGTCAACCAAGCCAAAACAGTACCATTAGTGAAGCTTCTTGTCTGTACTATGAAATCCTTGCTATTTTGCTAATTATGCTGAAATAGTGTTATTAGTAAAGCTATTCTTTATGCTTTATGTTTGCTGCCCATGCTTCATGAATTGGTGTAGATGCACTGGGCTATTGGTCCTGCCTCCTTTTGGAGCAGGGAGAAACTCTAATTCCTATGTGACTCTAATGTTAAATCTATGTCTTCTTGATCTGGTCTTTCTTTATCAGCTATCAGTATACAGTAAAATAATACCACAGGAAAAGGGAAACTTAATTTAATTTTCTTAAGGTCATGTTTTTTATTTTCCTTTTTCATTTGGGGAAAGCTTCTGACATAGTCAGGGTTCTCTCAGAGACCAGTGAGCCATATGAATCCAAAACCTCAGTCAGTTTCTCAGTTTGGTTAGAAGAATATGGTACGGTGCTCTCTGAGCTTGCAAGTGTTTTTACTTTGACGTTTTATGTTTTGATCTCCTGAGCCTCTACAAATAAGACTCCAGAAGCCCACTTGCTTCATTTGAGACATTTTAACAGAATATTGAACAAAGCATTATCTCCTCAAAGACAACTGCTACATAATACATTTATGGATTTAAAAACTGATATATGCTCAGATTGTATGGATTTATATGCTTGAGGAAAGAAAGAACTAATGGATGTAATTTATGGTAAGTATGTGAGATTGATACCCTTGTTTATTGATGGCAATAATCTATTAATAATTGAAATACAGTTCTATTCCTATATTTATACATACTCTGAAACATAATTCATTTTTATTCTGTGATGCTTTATCAGTAACATCTGCACATTTCTACTAATTACAGCGAAACAGTGATGTATTTTAAAGGTTATACCGGATTTGCCTCAAACTTTGAATCTTTGGACAACCATAAATTCAAAAGTTTAATGCAGCATTTTAAGTTTTCTTAAGAGAGCAGAGCAGGCATAGGTATGGAAAACCTACAATTCAAAAAAGCAAATAAATATGAAACAAGGAATTAAAAGATTGAAAAATCACACCAGGTGGTTCAATGGCATGGGAGGGGGGGGAGTAAAAGAGTAAAATATGCATTCTAGCTGCAAATATGTCTTTGAGACAAGATACCTGCACTACTCTGTTCATCTTGCTCAGCTCAAACTGCGTAATACAAGTATAAAATCAGAATTTCTTGCTGGGGTATCTGTCTTATGCTTAAGCAGGATTTATACCCAGAATCTGGAGTGAATGCATCCACATCTGAATTTCCATTCAGATGGAAGAATGAGGCAAGGAAAGGTATGCTAATATTCTGTTTAACCTGAAAATTTGCAAAGCATCCGGAATTCTGTTTCTAAACTTAACCAAAACTACTGTCTGACTGCCATAAAAACATCAAGAAAGAGTTCTTTGGTAAGTTCTGTCCAGTTGGATGATGCCAGTACATTTCTTAGACACAGACTCTGATTCTGTTTGTTAGCTGCTTTCTCTCAAAATGCAGTCAAGATAGGCCACCTCATCTTAATAACAACCCCACCAATAAAGCAGTCACATAGGTGACAAAGAATGAGTTTGTAAGCCTCCAGTGATGGGGTTTAAGCCATCAAAACATTCTAACTACCATGTTACAGGTCATCAGAAAACATAGGAAAGCTAGTTATACGAACTGGCATCCCTTTCTCCTACCAACTTAAGCAGTAAGATACCTCTTTCTGGCCCAAGAAATTTAATTGTTTCCTACCCAATCATAGTATGTGTAGAGGAGACAAGAGCTCATTGGAGACAGGCACAAAGTTGAGGAGCACATGCAGAGAACCTGTACAACACGAATCATCTACACTGAGGATCCTTTCACAGCAAGCAGTGAGGAAAGTTTAACATATTAAGATAGCCCCTACCAACTCCTCAACTCCTCCATAAAGGAATAAGATTTCATCACTGCTTTCAGGTATTTCCAATTGACTTGTTCAGGATACAGACTTTCTGGAGCACTGCTCTGAAACACATACTGTCCTTACAGACTATAAAAGGAGAAAAGGAGCTACAGCTCTAGTTTATATTCTAGTCCTGCAGTACACCTTTGACTTCTAGGTGTTCATGTTTATTGGTTTGAATTCTGAGTCCTAAATGGCAACAGGTCAGCTCTTCATAGTACTCACATAGAATATGCCAGAAGAGCACTAAGAATTCTATCCTTCTGTCCTGGTTTTAGCCAGGATG
>NW_008690769.1:0-5298 GCF_000695815.1 Acanthisitta chloris | reverse complement strand
ACCAATGGGACACCACTGGATCCATGGGTTGTTAATACCTCCCTCTCTCTCTCTCTCTTGATCTTTCCCTGCTCCTTTCTATTTCTTTTTATCTCTCTACCTCATATTTATTGTTAAATAAAAACCATATTATTATATTATTAATGCAGCATTGACTTTGGCATATGGTCTTGTTTGCACCTCTATTTGGAAAGAGGCACCCCACATTAATCACACTGTAACATCCTTCTACAGATGCCCCAACCCTGGCAGTGTTCAAAGTCAGGCTGGATAAGGCTTTGAGCAACCTGGTCTAGTGGGAAGTGTCCCTGCCTAGGTCAGGGTGGGTTGGGACTAGATGACCTCTAAGATGCATTCCAACCCCTTAACATACTATGAAACTATGAGTAATTTTTAAAATCATTTTGGTGCTAGACAACCATTGAAATCCTTGGAAATCATATGTCAGAACACCTTAAAAAACTTAGCTGTAAACTAGCTGCTTTAAAGGCACTTGAAGTCACCAATAAAATGGAATATAGAGTCCAAACCTTTTCAATGCAACTAAGCAACAGGCTTAGCCTCACTCTCATAGGAGATAAAACTTTTCTTCTCTTCCTCTGTAACCCACCTGCTGACAATTGCTCACATAAAGCTTCCAGCATGACATTACATTGAGAAATGGAGAACTGACCCAACATTAGATAAGCAAGTAGAAAGTCATATACATCCCTAATGGCTTAAAAAAGGTTTGAGAAACAGTTCATGAAATATTGGAAGGTAGAAAATGAAAGTGTTCTTCATGTAAACACTCAAGAAAATGAAGATGAATAAACTGTAGATATAATAAATTACTAATCTGCTGTTCTCTAACAATTAAATAGTTTTAAGACTTTTGCTAATCAAGGCTCTTTTTTCACAGTTCCAATTTTGTGACAGAATCATAATTAATGTAATATTATCAACCCTGGTAGACTCCACATTGTAGGTTTGTCCTTCATGGGCTTCCCCAGGACAAAGACTCTTCTTAACTAAATCATGCTTGGAAATAATTGGAAACACATAGTTGATTTCTTTCCTAGCTTATTGTTCTACTCCAACAAACCTTCTACGCCCTCCAAAATTCTGACTGCCTTAATTTTTCTGCAGTTTCACAGTAACTGCTAAATATTCTTAACTGAAGACTTCAGAGAGAGATTGGTTGATGTACCAGACATTTATTCTCAAGTTTTGATCTCATCTTTCTGGGTGGTTCATAAACAAAGTTTATTTGGGACAAAGTGGATAAATTCAGTAAAATGCAAAAGCATTGAGAAGAAAAGAAAGCTTTCTTCTTACCCATTTGTACAGCAACTACAAAGCAAATTCCTTTTTTGTAGTAGTGATTGAAAACTGCTCCAATTATACAATACATTAAAAAAGCAGACCTGTACTGCATGATCTGAGCAAGTCACGATAAAAATCTAGGGAAATGTCACGAAGATGATGTTTATGATATCTTTCCATACTTTGTTTAGATTTCACACAGAGAAAGTCAAAGGAAGATTAGTTAATATTTGGGTATAAATATTTGGAAAATAGTAAAAACACTGAGAAAAGAAAAATGAAAACATCTAATTGCATGTTATTTAGGTTTGACATAGTAATCTGGAATTAAAAAGTACAATGATGAAAACTGAGAGCTTTTCTATTCATTCTAAGATAAATTGCCATGACTGTTCAGTATCGGTCATAATGTCTTCCATTCTATTTCCAGCATAGATAGAAATATATTATTTTGTGTATTACTGCATAGAAATGAGATAACTAAACCCTGTTGCTCTTTAAAACTCCTATTTTGCAGGCAAGGAATATTCTACTTTACAGATAAATTACAGTAAACAGCATTACATTTCTCTCCATCTATGACTTCAGTTTTTCAAACTAAAGTAAAACAGCTGCTCATCCAGCAAGACAGGAGGAATGTGAATGTCTCTCACTGCTTCAGTTTTTTGTTAACTGTTAGGGTGTAGAGAAAGCTGGTCTGTCTTGTACTTACAAAGAGTGAAATGTATGATCTAACAGGGAAGAATTCCATCTACCTACCATTAACTCTTGAACTGTAAAGGCTGGTAAAAATAAAAGGTTAAAAACAAACAAAAGGAAACAATATAAATGCTGCTTCTTTATGTCCGGCAGCAAAAGAGATAATGCTAAATACAGTTTTCTGTTTTGAAGTCCAGTTTGGACAGAACTCTTGCTGCCACATTTAGCATAGAGAAAACCTTGCATTTACAGGAACAACTGAAATGCTGGATACAGAAGATTTCTGAACATTTTTAGCAACAGTCTTTTCTCACCAGCTGGAACTGCTGGTCACCTTCAGGGAAGAATGCAGCAAATAATATTGCCTGAACAAAGATAATTTGTCTGTCAAAAGGCTTTGCCTTACACAGTTATCAAGACTGCAGGGCTTATTTTTAATGTCAGTTCTCAGTCCACTCTGTGCTTGTAGTAGATAGTTCTTCATATGTTTTGTCCTGAACCAGAAAACAAATATGCAAGAAGAATCTGACTGTGACACACAGTGTTGAGTCTCTGGCAAAGAAGCTAGAACACTTTTGCTATGCCTTCAGAGAGCTGGTGTGGAAGACTAAACTTGTGTGTAAGTGCGAAATTAAAAAACTTCAGAAGACATGATGGGGACAGAGATAATTTTTATACAGATATTAACCCTAGGTGTATTCCTATTTGTGATCAGAACATGGTTTTGAACACATCTTCTGGTGAGAGCTACTCCAGCTCATGCCAGAAGAGGGGGGTCTTCTCTTTCACCGCAACTACATGGGCATAGTAACTGTCTTGGGTTGGACTACCCTTGTTTTCACAGTTTGTTCAGACTGAATATTTTTTTTATTGAAAAAGGACTTAGCATTCCAGATGTGACTTACAAATAAAAGGACCTTCACTAAGTCCATGTGTTTATACATGTGCACAGTATGCTTTTTCATAAGAACTTTGAAAAGCCAGTACCAGCCTGAAATTCCTTTAAAATTACCCTGCATTAGACCTGATGTTCCCATTATGACACGTAGGTAAGAGGAACTGGGAACACAAGAAATTAAGGACATGTTTTGATAGTGAGATAATAGGGTTCTTAAGGCTATCTTATTAGATTCTATATTTAATTCTGATACTTTTAATGTTGTATAACTAACACCACCTTTGCTATAATCCTCTTACAAATATGCTGTGTGGCAGTCTGAGGAATATCTGACTCTTTTTCTGTCTGGTCTTCATGGGGAATAGGTTTCTGGGAAGCGTTTTTGAGTGAAAAGGAAGATGCATGACTTGTATATTTTTCCCAGCATGTAACATGGCAAGACATCTAGAGATGTGATAAAAAGGAGTGATAGAATGAATGGAAAACAGAAAGACACAGTTTAGTTAATGCAACATTCTTTATAATAATCCTGAAGAGGAGGAAAAGAGATAGCTACAGTGTCTGATTTTAAGAGCTGTTCAAGTACTATTGCTGAGGCTGAAAAAACAGAGGGATGTGATCAGATCACCTCACAAGGACCAGGCCATTAGCAGTTTTGTTGTGAAATAACTGTTCTGGATTTCTATGTTCAGCTCTGATCCATGAGCTGAATAGACCATGATAACACAATCATGACTGTGTGTCACAGTTTCTTCTACAGCCAGGTCGAAGAATGGTTTGGCCATTTCATTATTCAAATTAACCCCCAAACTCTATAGGAGTTTGAAAATGTACAACAACCATACTTGTAAAACTTGCCATAGCCTGGGAGTATCTAGCTGGGTTAGCTCTCAGAATGGTAAATGGCCACCACCACTGCTAATGTAGAAGGTCCTTGGAGACATAATTAAAAGTCTAAAGAGGAAACTGTCACACTGTTGGAAAGAAAGAAAAGAAGAAAGCCCACCAGGGGACAGAGATCAAATAAAACAGAACAATATTTTACTCTGTTCCATTAAATATAACTATTCAAAACCAATGTTTGTCCCCACAGAAAAACAACTCTGAATCAGTTAACTGTATATACAGTGCACATTATACTTAAATAACACCTTTCAGACGGGTCTGCCAAGACATTTAGCAGGTATTAACGGCAGAGATCGGTTAATCAGCTTGAGCCAAAGGGATCTGGTGAGGTTTGAGCTCTGATCTAAAACCTGATGTATGTGATACATCTTATCCCTTCACAGACAACACTCAGTTCTATCTTTGAGGAGTGTAGTGTCTGAGAGACAGAGATATAAAAAAGCTTCAAATAAATTTGAGCTGTCAGGCCACAGGTCAGCTTTCTAAGACCTCAGGAGGTAAACTGCAGGCATACAGGCAACAGACCTAGAAAGTGGATGTTTTGTATTGCAGTATTGTTTTGCAAGTCAAAACATATTCCTGCAAGAAGAGTAAAACAAAGTGTTGCCCATACAACTGTTTAAGCAATGTTGTGTGTGAGACCAAAGCACTATTAAGAAGGCTGCTTTTAGCATTTTTGTCAAGCTGGAACTTATATAGGTGTATATCTCAAGGCTCTCCACATCATTACC
Organism: Acanthisitta chloris; assembly: GCF_000695815.1. Taxonomy (NCBI): domain Eukaryota; kingdom Metazoa; phylum Chordata; class Aves; order Passeriformes; family Acanthisittidae; genus Acanthisitta; species Acanthisitta chloris. Next base: position 759 of record NW_008690769.1, on the reverse strand, counting down.
TATACAGCTCCCAAAGCATACAACACTCCCTCAGCTTAACAGCAGACAGTTCAGGCTACAGACCATGAATATTTCTAAGCTACAAAGCAAGGATATTACTGTCAATGTGTCCCTAATGGAAGTAAAAATCCTAAAGAGCTAACTAAAATATTTCTAAAGTAACAAGTCAAAAGAAACCCAGAAGCTCTTGACATGAGGTCAGAAAGTGACATTTATATTTCTTCTATTTTCAATACAGGAGGGGTAAAAACTAATGCATAATATCAATCAACTGAGGAATGAATACTAAAGGAGCTTAAAAAAGACATCTAGTTAATCTAATTTCAAACATTTTAAAAAACAGAACTAGAAATAAATGCCAGGATGTGTCAGATAGGAAGAAAAGGGGAAAAATGTGGCATCTTTGACAACATGTGTGGCAGCACAGAAACATGAACATAATGACATATGGGGGAGATCTCTGGAAAGACTATACACAAATCCTTTGGCAGCAATCTATCAAAAAAAGATCCCCAAATTAGATGAAAACTTATATTTTAAAATAGAAAGGACACACAGATAGAAAATAAATTTCATTTACTTTGCTTAGTGAAATAATGCACTTAAAATTCCCACAGGAACCTCATTGGAAAAAACCTTGCCTAATGCTTTATGTTGAGAATAAAGATCAGACTGAAGTTAAGGCAGAGAGAATTCAACAGAATTTCCATGTATTGTTAACCTCTCTGAAAAGAAATAACCATTAAAATGTTTATTATT
>NW_008690768.1:402-10091 GCF_000695815.1 Acanthisitta chloris | reverse complement strand
GGGATGGAGATGAGGATGAGGATGGGGGGGTGTCTCATCCCCCTCCCCCGCACGCGGTGATACCCTGGAATTGCGGGAGGAGAGAGATCCCAGCGTTGAGATCCACCCGCAGTGGGAAAGCTCAGCACAGCTTTCCCCCCACCCCAAGCTTCTCCTCGCGCTTTTTTCCTGCTTATTTTACTCTTAGCTCGGTTTTACTTTCACTTGTCTTTTTTTTTTTTTTTTTTTTTTTCTGAGGAGCGTCCCCCACTTTTTTTTTCCGAGCAGCCTGCCCCACGCGCTGTGCAGGCAGCACTGACCCCGTTCCCCAGCCTAGAGTTTTTTCCAGTTGCTGAATGCAGAGCACTGGTTGGCACTGGTGCCAAGGTATGGCCCTTGCCCCCGTTTTCCAGCTCCTTCTCCAGGTGTTGGACTGTGCAAGCAGCTGGAAGCAGAGGCAGCAGAGACAGTCACACAGGAAGTGAAAGCAGAGGGGCCTTTGGGAATAAGACATGCCAGCAGGCTGGAAGCTGCCTGGATCAGCAGCAGGAGAGGAGAGGAGAGAGCTCTGCTCTCTCCCACAGTATTGACCAGCAGCTCCAGCAGAAGGAGATGTGGGGAGGAAGGAGCAGGAGCTGCTAGCACAGAGGACTTTGTGGTAGGAGGAGAACCAAGGCAGGAGAAAGTAAGGAATAAAGGGATGTGCAGTGCATGGAAAAGGGTTTTTTGTGTGAGGGAGTGATGTGGTGGCCTCGTGGGCGTTGTGTGGCCTGACTGGTGACAAACAGTCGGTCCCACAGCTCTTGGGATGGTGCCTGCTGAGCTGAGGGAGTGATCCTGCACTGGTGTGGGGCTGGGGGGGCTCAGAGCCCCCTGAGGACCACACTGGGTGTGGGGGGAGGAGGGGGAGTCACCCCCCAGCACCACCTCAGAGCCACCTGGAGTTGTGATCCGTAGGGAACAGAGGATTCCTGTCCCTCACACTCTGTTCCTCATCCCTGGCATTGCCTTTGGCGTGTCTGGATTGTCAGGCCCTGGACAGGGATATAAAGGGGTGGGATATCCTGGAATATCCTGGAGGCAGCCAGGCTGTGTGGCTCTGCTCTGGGCTGGCATCACACAATACACCATTTCAGGGCTGGGAACTGCTCAGTTGGGGTTTTCCTCCCCCAAAACCACCTGGCTGTGCAGCTTGGGGGGGTGTCAAACCTCCCCCTTCGCGTGTGGTCTGTGGGTGAGCAGCAGCCTGATGCTCCTCTCGCTTCTCCAAGTGGAAGGAGCTGCTCTCTCACCACTGAGAGGCTCTGGGTGAGCTGTGTCTGTGCTTGAGGTGAAAACCACCTCGCTGAGTGTCACAGGAACGGACAGTTGAGGCTCTGTGGTCACTCAGCGCCCGGTGGGGCAGAGGCAGGGGAGGATTTCCCTCCCCTCTGAGGTAGGAGCAGCAGCAGGAGGAGCTGATCCCTTCCATCCCATCCCTGCAGCGTTGGGAGCCGTGAGGTTACATCAGTGGGTGATGATGCAAGGCTGATGCAGTGGCACAGTGTTGGGGCTGTAACTCAATATAGCTGCCGGACGACTTTTGGGAGTAATTACAGGCCAGGAGGCGTGTGTGGAGCAGCCTCAGGATCACTGGGCTTGGAAAAGTCTTCCAACACCATCAAGTCCAACCTGTGACCTGTCACCACCTTGGCACTGAGTGCCACGTCCTGTCATTCCTTGGCCACCTCCGAGGGTGGTGACTCCACCACCTCTCTGGGCAGTTCCAATGCCTGACAGGACTTTCTGTGGAGAAATTCCTCCTCATGTCCAACCTGAGCCCCTCCTGGCACAGCTTGAGGCTGTTCCCTCTTGTCCTGTGGCTGTTCTGGGAGAAGAGGCTGATCCCTACCTGGCTACAGACAGTGCTGGAGTTGTGTGGGATGTTTGGCAAGGGGAAGGGTTTGGATCCCTTCTGTGGTTCTCTCAGGGATCTCTGCTCAGCCTCAGGTGTGAGCTGGAGTTATCGCTGTGCTGGCAAAGGAACTGGAATTGCAGGAGTAACTCCAGGCTTGGCCTTAAACTTGTATTTCTGTTTCCTCCTTAGCCCAACTAAGTAACTCCAGGCTTGGCCTTACACTTATGTTTCTGTTTCCTCCTTAGCCCAACTCCTCTGTATGGGCTCTGAGCATCTTTCCTGAGTCACCTCTGCCCTCTCCTTTAGGAGAGAAGGAGAGGGAATGGCCCTTGGGATAAAGGAAATCAACTGCTGACACTTTTGGGAATAGTCCTGGAAGTATTTGAAATCAAGTCCAGGATTCCTCCAGGTGTGGTGATGCCACGTTTGAGGTGGTTTTCAGGGACACTTCTGGAAGTGGTGACTGTGCTGTGATGTCCTGACTGAAAATCACAGTATCAGGTACAAAAACAAGGAAGGAGGGAAATGCTGAGGGGGGGTGGATGCAGCTCTTACTCCGTGTGTCACTTCCCATTGGAAAATGCTGTTTTCCTGACTAAACTTAGAGAGTTTGGGGCATGTTTTGAGCCACAGACTTTGTGTGACAATATCTAGGTGTTCCTCACTGATAGGAGGTATTAAGGGCACTTTGTCTCTGTAAAACCCAGATTTCTGGGATGACAACTTTATTTATTTCACACCAAACACTCCTGGAGTGGCAGCTCTGCCCCAGACTCACCTCCTGTACCAGTTTGGGTTCTCACTCCTGTTGCTCAGGACTCACAGAACTCTGGGTTTGCCTTTGCTGTGTGTTGGGGAGGTAGAACATGCTGAATTTAATACAGGATACAAAGAAAAATGAATGAGGCTGTGGAGATTTTATATTCTTCTTCCCCTGACCAACTCAGCCCTGCTCCAGGCACTCCCTGACTCCCAGTTTATCCCTTTTGCACTAATAGTCTGAGTAGTCTGAACTCTCTGGTGTGTTGTGAGGGTTTGTTGGGGTGTTTTTTTCACTCCAAATGTTCCTGGAGACTGAAAACAGGAGATTTATTTTTAGACTGGGGAAGTAATGTTGGTTTGTGTCAGGTTTGAGGGGTCACAGCAGGCCAGGAGGGGAAGTGGGATGGGATGAGTTAGTTTGGGGGGAAAAAATGGCACATGGGAACACTTTTCCTCTCCTAACTTAGTAAGTATTGAGAGGAGAATGTGGCACTGATGGACTAGGAGAATCCAGGAGAGCCTTTGGGTTGTGTTTTTCTTTGGAAGAGATTGTTCCATCATTCTGTCCCTGCTTGGGTTAGGGTTTTGCCATGAAAACTGAGGAACAGGAGTTTGGCACTTTAGCTGTAGACACTGTGCTTGTTTCTGCATTGTTGTGAGGGATTGGTGAGAAGATTGCTTGGGATCCCTTTTTTTTAGGTTTCTCTGCCTTTTCCTTGGGTTTCTGTGGCATCACTTCATCTGGGGAGCTTGGTATAGAATTCCAGATGGTTTGGGCCGGAAGGAGCTTAAGGATAATCTGAATCCACCCTCTACCATGGGCAGGGACACCTCCCACCAGCCCAGGTTGCTCCAAGCCCCATCCAACCTGGCCTGGAACACTCCCAGGGATGGAGCAGCCATAGCTGATCTGGGAATTCCATTCCAGCCCCTCACCACCTTCCCAGGGAGGAATTCCTTCCCAATATCCCATCCTGTCCCTCCATCCCTTGTCCCAAGTCCCTCTGCAGCTCTCCTGAAGCTCTTTTAGGCACTGGAAGAAGCTCTAAAGTCTCCCTGGAGCTTCCCTTCCCCAGACTGAACATTCCCAGCTTTGTTCCTTAACTTGGAATTCCTGAGGTTATTCATGTCTTTGTTATATTTTTTCCTCTGCTTACAGCAAAACCTCATTGGCAGGTGAATCATTTGTCCATTTCCAGGTGGGGAAAGGAGAGGGAATTGCCTGGAGTGTTCCAGGCCAGGAACAGCACAAAGGTCAAGGTTTGTTCATACTGAGTTTCCTATGTTGGTTTGTGCTGATCAACATTTCTCCTCCTCTTCCTCCTCCTTCTCACTGCTCTCTCCAACTCCCTGACAGGAGGTGCAGTAGGTGGGATCAGCCTCTCCTCCCAGGGAACAGCAGGACAAGACGGAACAGCCTCAAACTGTGCCAGGAGAGGTTCAGTTTGGACATGAGGAATTTCCCCATGGAAAGGGCTGTCAGGCATTGGAAGTACCCAGGGAGGAGGTGGAGTCATCACCCCTGGAGTTGTCCAAGGAAGGACTGGACATGGCACTTAGGGTCAAGGTGGTGATGGGTCCCAGGTTGGACTCAGTGGTCTTGGAGGTCTTTTCCAAACCTCAGTGATTCTGTGGCTGCCCAAGGTTCTGCCTTTGGCTGTGTCTGTGGTGTTGCCTGTTTGGTGTGGAAGGTCTCAGCTCTCCCTGAGGGACACCAGGAAGCAGCTCCTGTTTACCTGCAGCCTCTGCATGACCTGTTTGGCATCCCCTGGAGACACTGTGGCCACCACAGGGCAGGGAGGAATCCTCCATGGGCCTTTCCTCCCTCTTAATTACACACAGCTTCATCATCCTGGGGCTGCTGACCCTGCTCTCCGCTATCCTTCTCTTCCAGTGGCTCCTCACTCTCTGAGCTCAGCCTGGTTTGGGCTGAAAAGTGGGGAAAAATCTGCTGAAGCCTCTTGGGCTCTATGAGATGAAATGAAGGTGGAACAAGAAGAGTTTTTTTGCCACTTGTGATGTGTTGATTCTAAGGCAAACTGAATGTTTGCTTCCCTGGAGGAGAAGTTTTGTGTTGCCTTAGGTAAAGCCTCTCCATGCTTTGGCTTTCCCAGCTGGAAAATGGTCTAAGTGTGTTACAGAGGCTTAGAACAAGAATTCCTTTTGGTTTAGTGTTTTCTCTCTGAAGTGATTGAAGCTTTTCTCTCTGATTTAACCTATATCCCCTTCTTTTCCACGTGGGAATCGCTGGTAGGGCTTAAGCTGAGGAGTGTCCTTGGTGTTCCCTCCTGATTTGCAGGAAGGGTTTGTTGTGTTGGGAAATGCAAACACTGGGAAGGTCTAAGGGAGTAACATTTAACAGCCAGACACAGACACTGAAGGTCAGACAAACACAGGGCATGAGTGTTGTGGTCTCAGTGGGATCTTCCCCTTCCCAAAGCAGCTCCACAAGTGTTTTGCAGGAGGAAAAGAGTTTTCCTGACTTCTGAATGTCCTTCCAGGTGAGGCAGCTGGGCCAGGACTTGCCTCTTGGAATTAGAGAGTGTTAAGGGCTTGGAATGGACCTTAGGGATCATCCAGCCCCAACCCCTGCCCTGGGCAGGGACATCTCCCACCATAGCAGATTACTCAAGGCTTCATCCAGCCTGGAATGAACACTGCCAGGGTTGGGGCAATCCCTTGGGAAAAGTTGGATATTGAGCTGCTCTGGCCTTGAGGCTCTGCTGGAAAGACTTTACCCTGCCACGTTTGGAGGCAAAGAGTTGATCTGTGATTCCTTGGGCACTCAGGAGGTGATGGAGAACCTGGATGCAGCTTCCCCTGTGGATTTGTGGTGTCCTGGAGGGAATTTGGCTGTGCTAGGACAGGGATCAGTGTCCTGTGGCAGCACAACTCTCATCTCTCCTGGCCCAGTGCATCCACCACAATCCCAGGCATAGTATCATAGGGGTTGGAATGGACCATCCGTGTGGGTTTGTTGACCTCTCTCCAGTTGGATGGGGCTGGAGGGATGAGAACCAGTACTGAAGTTTGGGAAGGAGCATTCCAAAGCAGGGGAGAAGCCTTGACATAGAGCAAACACCATCCCACCCCTTCTCCCATCGATTTGTGGGATGATTGAGGTCGGAAAGAGCTTAAAGCTCATCCAGTCCCATCCTGCTGTGGGCAGGGACACCTTCCACCAGCCCAAGTTGCTCCAAGGCCTTGTCCAGCTTAGCCTAGGACACTTCCAGGGATGGGGATGAGAATGGCACCTCAAAAAGTTGGGATTTTCCCTGCTGTTTGATGGGAGATTGCCTGTACATGTGGTGGGTTCATGGGCAGGAGTGAGCTGAGCTCTTGGTCTGTTAAATACCCCAAATAAACAGGAGTTTGAGTGATCTTTGCATCAAAGTTGGAGGAATAAAGTCTTGTTTTGTAGCTTTTCAATGGAAAAAAAATGAAGCTTTGATTGAGCTTTCAGTGAGTCTCCAAAGTGATGTTGCCATGACACCTTTCACTCACTTTGGAGCACAACAAAACCCTTTTGGAGCTGCTCCTCAGGGAAGACATCCCTGGGGATGGTCACTAGTGGCTTTTCCCTTAGTTGATTTATCCTACAAATCCCAAAGACTTTCCAGGCACTAAAATGAGTCAGAAAATTGAATGATGAGGTTTCACTTCGTTCCTGATTTCCCTGTGACAGGAGCAACTTCCTTGGGCTGTTAGCTGTGCCTTGTGTGTTCCTGTGCTGCTCCAGCCATGTGATCCCCAGCTTGGGAATGCTTGTGGGAATTAGAGGGAGGAAACTGAGTCCATTCATTTTTAATAGGATCTCAGCAAATCCTGTCTCCAGCAGGATTAGGCCCTGCCATGGGCACGTGGCCTGGGGTTGGAGGCACAGGCACTCCAAGCCACCCACCGAGATCCAGGAGCTGTGGAAACCTGGAATTCCTTGGATTTTGTTGGAAAACAGGGAGATGACATCTGTTGCAGGCACAGGGCTGGTGTCACACCCCATGGGTTGATGGTGTTGAGTGGGAATTCCCAGTCTGGCTCCCAGTTGTGGTTTTAAGGTGAAAAAGGGGAAAAGGAAACTACCTCATAGAGTGTCTTTTCCCAAAAGGAAAGATCCCAGTGAGGAGAGGACATTCCCATGGAGCCTGAGGAGTGATCCCTGTGTGGCTGCAGCAGCTCAACTCCAGTCTAATCTGGCTTGGCTCTGCCTAGTGATGCTCATTTTCATTCAAGCTTTGCTCCAAGTTAGCAGGAGGTATCAGATGGATGGCTTGGAATTCAGGGAAGACTGGGAATACAGTGGGATTGCCACTGCTCCATGGGCTGTGACAGTGGAATGGAACAGGAGGAACCCCAAGAGAAACTTCTTGGCTGTTATATCAACAGGTCTTGCTGTGTTTCGCAAATGCTGATGGTGGAAAAGTTCAGGAATAGTCCAGAAGGAGCAAAAGGAATCAGTTCCATGGAATAAAAGGTGGGAAATGCAGTGTTGGGGGATGTGTATGGCATGTGTGTCAGGAATCCTGTGGTGGGAAGTGCTTTCTTCCATGACTTCCTGTTGGAGATATTTAAGATTCCTCTGCTTTCTCTCCTTCCTTTCCCAAAGGCTTCCAAAGAGGGAGGAATTCATTCCCTGTGCTGGCCCAAACCCTCTCCTTAATCCCGAGTTTTAACAGGCAGGAAGGACTTGGGAGGGATGGAAGCAGCTTGGGGAGCAAGAGCCATGGGAATCCTGATGGGTGACTTACTCCTGTGAGGAGCCTGAGGACTAATTATGGTGGTGAAGACTAAAGAAGTCATTAAATAAGCCTCATTTGAATATTGCACATGTTATTGATCCCTCGGGACATTCACATCCCCAGATGTGGTCGGGGAGAGGTTTGGAGCTGAGACACCTCTGGGTGGTTTCTGCCCTAAATCATGGAATGGTTTGGGTTGGAAGGAGCTGAAATGGATCCAGTGCCATGGGCAGGGACATCTCCCACCAGCCCAGGGTGATCCAACCTGGCCTGGTACACTCCCAGGGATGGAACAGCCACAGCTGTGCCAGTGCCTCAGCAGCTCCCAGGGAGGAATTCCTTCCCAATATCCCACCTAGCCCTTCCCACTGGCAGTGTGATCCATTCCCTGTGTCCTGTCCCTCCAGGCCCTCTCATTTTTTTGTGACAGTTTGATGTTATTTTGCATAAAACCACCCAAACTCTTCATTTCCTCTTCCTCCTTAACCCTCTGAGACAAGTTCTGCTCCCTCATGGGTTGATCACCACGGGTTGGAGTTGCTCAGGAGCAAACCCTCAGTCCTGTGAGTGATAAGGACAACTTGTATTGCCTTTTCCCTTCCTCACAGCAGGTCAAACATCACCCTCACACCAGGGATGTTCTACCACCACCACCCAGGGCAGGTCAGACACCCTTGGATCTCGGGTGGGAGATGCCCAGGGCACCCCCAGGTGTGTGTGCAGCAGCTTCTGGTTGGATTTATGGAGATTGGTCATGGTGGTGGTGGTGGTGGTTGTTGCCTCCCCTGTCAATAGGTGTGGTCCTGGGGCCCTGCCAAGATGCCATTTGGCCTCCTTATTTGGCAGTGTCATTCCCCACACACACCCTCAGAGGGTTGGAATAATAAGAGTGGAGGAGCCTAAAATTGCTGCTGCAAAATGATCAGCTGATGGTTATTAACCTCCTCCTCCAGCTCAGGCTGAGGATGTGGCTGTGGTGCAGGAGCTTCCCCCAAAAATGCATTTCAAATCAAGGTTCCTCCTGTTTCCAGGAGCTGCTGCTGAAGGCCCAAACCAAGTGATTCAGGAGGAATCATCTTAATCATCAAAGTGATTTTTTTTCCACCAGAGGTAGAGATAACCATTTGGCACCTGCTTAAATAACGTAAAATAAAAGGAGATTTGAATGTTGTCACTCACTGGAGTCTCCTAGGGAGAAATCCAGAGCTTCTCAGTCATGTTCCTTGGGTGGAAGAGGTGATGAAGTGAGGCCCAGATCGTTCTTGCCCTGGTTGAGGTTGTGCCAAACCTCTCTGCACTTACCTCTTTGCATAGAGAGGAGACACCTCCTTCCTGCTCCAAACACTCAGCCTGGGCTTGAAAAACATGTTTCCACTGCAGTCCCCAGGGGATGGGAGATGAGATTGCACCTGGAGGAAAACCAGGACATGGATGGAGGAGAGCTGGGCAGGCTCAGGGCTCAGGGTGGGACATGGAGAGAGTCATGGAGTTGGTGTTGGTAGGGATTGATCCATCCCTGGGAGTGCTCCAGGCCAGGTTGGATGAGGTTTGGAGTGACCTGGGCTGGTAGAAGGTGTCCCTGCCCATGGCAGGGGGTGGAACTCCATGACCTTCAAGGTCCTTCCAACCCAACCCATTCCATGACTCCGTGGATGATGAATATTTCAGCGTTGGCAGCTCTTCCTCCTCACCCCATGGATCCAGTAGACCTTGACCCTGGAGAAGGATCAGGATAACTACCCTTAAATCCAGACTAGCTGCAAACCAACCCCAACTGTGCTGTGGAGGGGACAAAGAAGCCTCAAACCAACCCCTCTGGGGCTATTTTGGGCCTTTTTTGGTGTCTTTTTTTGGTAATAGATCTTGTAGTTCCTCTTCTGAGGTGGCTCAGGACTGTCCTGCTGCTCCCTGCAGTGCTCTGGCTGTGGTTCCTCCAGCTCAGCCCCTTGTAGAAGCCTTCATTTAATGACTCAGGGCTTACCCAGGTGGTAATGAATCCCAGAGATGAACTGGGAGAGGTGGCAAATGGATCTTCTCTTTCCTTGACTTAACTCCCACTGCAGTTTTAGCTACTGATTGTAAAACTGGTGGCAAAAATCCACTGCAGCTCTTGGTTGCTCTTCACCAATTGAACTCAAAGGTTTCTACAACCTCCAGGTTCTCTGCCTTGAACTCAAGGGTTACTCCAGCCCCTGTTTTCTCTAACTAAAAGGTTACTCCAGCCTCTCTTTCCTTACCTAACTCCATGCTTACTCCAGCCCCCCTTTTCCTTCCACAGCTTAACTCAAGGGTTACTCCAATCCCTGGTTTCTCTG
>NW_008690768.1:0-385 GCF_000695815.1 Acanthisitta chloris | reverse complement strand
CCCTGCCTATCTCAGGTTTACTCCTGCTCCAGCTCACTAAAAGGTTACTCCAGCCCCTCTTGCCCTCCTTAACTCCAGGATTACTCCAACCCCTGTTTGCCCTCCCAGCTCACTAAAGGGTTACTCAGCCCTGACCCAGGCATCGATCCGGAGGTGCTATGGGAACTGCAGTTTTCGTGGCACAGGAATTCGGGAGGGAGTGGGAGAGACTCTTAATTTGTCACGGTTGGATTTGCCATGGGGAGCCCTGGGATTAAGCAGCTCCTGAAAGGACCTTTCTTCCTCCCTCTGAGGTGGCACTTGGAGAGGCTCCGGCTGAGGAGGGAGTGTGCAGGGCTGGGATCCACCTGGATCCTGGGCTGGGAGCAACTTCCACCTGGATCCA
>NW_008690767.1:100176-109647 GCF_000695815.1 Acanthisitta chloris | reverse complement strand
ATATATATATATACACACACACATACTGGATGGATGAGTTGTCACTGGAATATGAAGCTTCCATGTATTTGGCTTGGGCTGCCTCACTTGCTATGTTGTGAAGACACAGTAAATTAGTTTGTTTATGCCACATCTTCTCACTGTTAAAAATCTGGAGTTCTTTTGGAAGTCTTTTCTACCTGGAACAAAAGTACTATTCTTTTTTAACTTGTCATATTTTATAGGATTTTATGGTGAAAAAAACTATAGATCACATGCATTTTCTGAACAACTCCCTCCCTCCACACACCTAAAAAGCCCAGTTGCTTATCCCTGCTGCCAGTGAACTTGTTAGGAGTTTTATTTTTTATTTCAGGAGGAAAAGATTTAGGCCAATATTTAATGCTTTTGAAAATATCAACCATTTTTCTTCAAAATAATTAATATATGAGGAATAAATATTTAAATAGTGGCATATAGATACAGAAAAATCCATCTTCTTTACAGCTGTGTTGTATCTCGCCTTTGACTCTCAGGAATCAAATCACCATAGCCTAGTACAGCACTCTCCTATTCCTTTTCTTCACAAGTGTTATTTCTGATAATTATTTTCCCTGACTTCTTTTGCTCTGTTCTGTTACTGGAGGTTTTCAATAGAGTCAATGTTAAATAGATCATTGGAAAATCTATTTTGTATTTACAGTGAAAAACACTTTTCTTCCTCTTCTTGACATACACTTAACCTCAAGGAAAAGTACTTAGCTTTCCACTTACTTAAATAGTGTACATAATGTACAGGAAATGATTGATCAGGTTATCAGAGTTCCTACCTCAGGAATACTGTGTGCTTTCCATGCATAATATTCTGGTTATAACCATAGAGTATGTTACGCTAACATTCTGAAGTAAATTTTCAGCTTTGTATGTATATTTTGTAATACTGCTTAACTGAGATCTGGAGAGTGGAAGGATGGAAAGAACTAAAAACATGAAAAGGGAAGAGAAAGCAGCAAAATAAATTAAGCCACGATTAGACTCCTGCCAAACAGATAGCTACTGATACTGACATTTGACAGATGTGACATAAAATTTTTGTTCCACTATGTCGAATAAAGGTTTTGCTGTTCATCAAGAAAAGGTTAATACTTCACCCAAATATTCCATATTCCCTGTTAAAGCAAGGATTGAAACATTCAATAGGTGTGAACATATGAAATTAGAGGCACATAACTGATTACAACAGAAAAAAAGAGTCTATGCATTTTCTGATGATGTAGAGTTGTTTTCATTGCCAGTTATTACAGCATAACTGAATGTTCTTAATTTGAGTACAGATCATGGAATTTCATTCATGAGAAATGTCCAATTGAATTTCCTGCAGACCAAAGCATTCAATTAAATGTGTCACAAGCCTGTATAGCCCCTCTAACTGGTTCTACCACCATACCAAGGTGCTGCACTGCACGAATCCTGGCCAGTGGAATAAACCCTTGATTTTCTCAACAATTCCAGGTGTATATAACATTCTCACAAATAATTATTTACATTTCAGCCCCCTTTTATGCTCACAAAGAACTTAAAAAACCCCAAACCCTCAGTGTCATCGAGGATCAGGCCACCAGTTTATTGCCATTGGGCCTGTTGATCACAAATTCCTGTACCTATGAGGCAACCTCTCCCTTTACTTAAAATAATCCTCACCGTGTTCTGTTTTGTGATGCTCTAATTATAACATAGCTTAGAAAAAAAATCTTTTAACCGGTACCTTATTTCATTGCATCTTTATCTCTGTGTATCAACTTGCTTCTTTGCAGAGCTATGTTTTCCTTGTCATCTCATCTCATACTCTTACATCCCCTCAGGATTTGACCCTACTCCAGGTAGCTGAGGTCTGACAGTTCATCGTGGGACAATCCTTGATTATGAAACAATGTCAGAGTCAAAATCCAGGTCTCTGGGGTGCAGGGTAGTGCCTGTAAGTGATAGTGTACAGACTATTTAGGTATCTCCTCTTAGCTCCCTCCAACTTGGAGTGGAATATCTTGTTAGCCAAATACATTCTCAGTGAGTTTTATTTTGATGTGGGAAACATATTTAGCTCTGGTAATGTATCAGCTGATTCAAACATCAGGCTGTTGGAGTTATGTTATTCAAATGCTGTGAATTTAAAAAAGGTGTACAATCCACTGACCTCTGACACAGAAGCAAAACTAATGAAACTTTAACAGTGCTGCTGAAGTTGATGGTCCCTACTAAGGAAGTGGTTCACCTCTAGAGGTTTTAAAAGATATGAGCATTTCATAGAAAATGGGCCACGCAGCTTTTAACACAGTGTTCCTATACAGCATTCCTACAGCATGTGGTTATAGTATAAAAATATTAACGAGATGATCCCTCAGCAATGGACATGGATAAATACAGCTGCCACATGGCAATAATAGGATGATATACTCCCAAAAAGCCATTCTTTGAATTTTAAATAAATTCTTTCCATTCTTCTCATTCTTTAGCCCCCAAGAAGGTATTTTGCGGATAATAACACTTTTATGAGCTGTTGGGTTGGATATCAAAGGGCTTTACCCATTGCATGCCAAGTGTGCATAGCAGCAACAGAATGCCAGTCCTCACCTTACCACTTGATTTAAGTAGATTTTTAGTACAGTGCTAAGAAGCAGCCTCAGTTTTATCTGGTCCCCAGCAACACTTATCCACAGTGCTCACTGACAAGCCAGGAAATACCCACAGTGCCTGCAAACTATCTGTTTTCTTCATGCAGCATCCATGAGGAGCAACTTCCCATTTTTCAAGTGAAGAAAGTGAGGCAAAGGTGTAATACTAACTCATTTTAAGCAATTCAAAAAGAAACTATCCTCATTACCAGCCTTATGTTTTCACAACAGGACAACCCTGCCTTAAGTATTGCTTTTTCCATGAAGCAAATACTGATTTTGTTCTCCTGCTTGAAAGCAGACTAGAAATTAACATGGCTCTTTTTGGTTCTTACAATTTTTGTGACTCTCTTGGGTATAGAAATTATTAGTGAACTGCTGTTGCTCATCCAATGGGCACTCACAAGCTTTTTTCCCATGGTAAGTGTTAAGCAGCAGCTATTAAGAAGGCTCCTCTGTGACAAAGTGTCAGGCTTTCCCTTTAGCTATTTAATATCATGCTGACAGTCCAGTCACCACGATATAAACCAGATTACATAATTTAGAAGAAACAGGACAGGAGCACTTGTTATTTATTTCATAAGCATCCGGCTCCTTATTATAATTAGTCATTTACTTATTGTCATGGTGGTGACAACAGCATACTACTTATTTTTCAACATAGATGAGAAGATACAATTTCTGTCTGAAAAAAACAGAGTTCTAAATCAACACCGAATCTCATTTGAATTGTGTCTAACCCTTGAAGTAGCTGGAATTACTGAGATGGGGAGGATCAAAGGGTTATAGGAAAAAAAAGCAGGTGAACTGCCATGATGAGAGTTGGTGGTGGCAGGTACAGCACTCCGAGATTTTAGAGGTTTACTAATACACTAGTTCTGAAGGATCAGTAAGGATCTCCTCTGTAAAGTGATGCATAACATGTTAATTCAGAGTTTAGTCATAAGGGGAGCAAAATTACTGAGTAGCCAACTTAACTATTACTTCCTAAGGCAATCTCCGTGAGAAAATTTGATTGTGTTAGCAGAAAGGGAAAGTCGTGGGAGCAGACTGCTATTCTGTGATGTTCCACAGAGTCACTGAATAATAAGAAATTAATTGTTTCACTGTTTATACCTCAGTTTCCCCATCAATGAAATAAGAGTAATGACTTGTACTGATTGCTGTGAAGTATTTTGATATCTAGTGATGAAAAGTCAAAAAATGTGAGTCTTGATCCAAAGCCCTTTGAAGTCTTCAGAAGGCCCTTGATTGTGCTATCTTAATTTGCATTTGCCTTAGTCTACAAGTCCCCCACCAGTCTCCTGAAATTTGGAAATGTACCATTCAATGTATCTCTTGTAAATGGAAAGTAATCATTATCATTATCTTTGACTTCTTGACTATTCAGTTTGAATTTACAAAACAGGAGTGCAATATATGCATTTGTATTATTTGTAATATTTTACAAGATCAAGGTGAAAACTTAGAAGATGGAGAAGGAAAAACTCCAGCATGTTTCCCTGACACCAAAGAATGAACTCTGACAGAAACAAGTTTGTGTTTTTTTATCTTTCTTCTCTGAAGATAGATGAAAAAGATCAGGAGAAACTATGTCTCATTAGGAGTAAATATAGTCTGTGGCAATACATACTAAATTTACCAGGTCGTATCCTCTAAGAAGGTATTAGGCACCAAAGGGCAGGTAGCTATATTGCGAAACAATAAAAAAAAAATAATCTAAGAGTATTTAAAAGTTAGTGTTAGATTTTTTCAATGTAATAAATGAAATGGAATAGTCTTTCCAGAAGAATTTAAAATCTTTCACTGTGATAGGTAAGGTGAGAGAAGGTTGTAAGACGAATGACAGTTTTGCTCATTATTCAACAAAGCTCACAACAAATGAAATGGGTGCCTTAAAACATAGGAACATATTTTGTTTTCTTTCTTTCATTTTTTTTTTTTTCCGGAGACTAAGCAGCTTCTTTTTGCTAAAAGAGAAATATTATCTTTATGAAGAAAACACTTTTCCTAATCGATATTTTTTTAACCTCTGGGTTATTGCTTCCTCAAATATCTTTTTTTCCCTAGATTGGTCTATGTACTTTAATGAAAAATCTGCAGAACAGACACATGCTATTGTTCACATTAAAGCTTTCAAAGGTTATTAGCTGTGATAGGGCATTACTTGTTCAGTACATTTTTCTGTAATGTATCACGTTCTTGGGATGTATGTGTGTGTATATATATATATATATATATAATTGGGAGTGGAAAGAATTAGCTGTTGGCAAAGCAGAAATATCCACACTGGTTAAAGTCAAAGGTCCAGGAAATACACATTCTGTTACTGCTATTCTGTGTATACCACTTGGCTTCTTTATTCTTCGGCTCAGGTATCTCTTAAATGGGATTAATACCATAGGGGCATTTATGTATTTTTCTTGACCACTTCAGAAGCCTGGTGATTACTGGAAGCCTTTATTTTTATTAAACTTCCTATGATGTAAAAGAGTTTAACTCTTCAATTTTCTTATTTTTCTTCATTTTTAGAATAGAAAATATACATGCTATAAAAAGTGATATATATCTAAAAACCCTTATGCCAGCTAGTCAGTCTCTAGAAGGCTTTTCTTTTCTCCTGCCAGATCATTATTTTGTATCGCAGAGAAGCTTAAATTCTCAGGATTCCAAAACTCTGGTTTACTTCCATCAGGACTTTGTTGGAGAACTGTTGGAATTAGCTCAATGCTATTTCTTTTGGAGGCCAGATCTAATACTAGTCAATGGGTTTGAATGTATACCCTCCAACCAGATGTAGACCATACATCAAAATAGAGCCTTAGATGTTTTATTATTTCTTGAGCTGTGGCCAGAACAGGATGATGAACACTGTGTTTGAAACTGCTGATGCTATTGCAAAACTCTACAATAAAATATCTCTTGCTATCTTTTTTACTTGATTACCAAGCTGAAAGCAAAATTTTATAATAAATGGCAAATCATGATCACTTTCTTTTCTACGTCTGTCACTGATCTTATCTGGAGAAACTTGGGCAACTGCTGCCAGATTATAGGGCTCAATTCCAGTGTGCTTGCAAAATTTCAGTGCTCTCTCTCATCCTGCTCCCACATTAACAAAGTTCTCTGTGAACTCTTCCTCTGCCGCTCAATTCTCTCACAAGCTGTACTCTATCCCACATGAGTTTGGGTGCACAATTTTAATTTTAATTTGTATCACAAACTTGATCACTTACGTAAAAGTAGATAGAATCCCAGTCCCCATCCTACTCATAAACACTTTTAAATAAGAGTCATGGCCTTAACTGTACTGGACCCACTTTTAATTACTAATCAAGCTAAATCCAGAAAACTGATTGTAATACAATAAAGGTGAATAAATGTGTGGGAGTACATGATGTAGTGGTATGAGATATCACGAGATTGGGCTTGATCCTGTACATCCTTTCCTAGCATGCCTGTCATTTTTCGCCTGTTTAGTTTTTAAAAAAATTACTTTATGAATTTAGGGACTTTTCCAAAGTGAACAATCTTGTTTTAAAAATACGCACATAAATGGTATAAGGGTATTTTTCTTTATGTGACATCCAAGTTGACAGCGAGAAGTTGGTGGCACTGCAGGGAAGAATGTGACATTCCAACTTCTCTTCTACAACTTGCGGCTGTTCAGATTAGGAGCCTACCCTCCCTACCTAAATTCCTGTTTCAGAATTGCGTATATTTAAGATTCTGGCAATTTTTAAAATGTTTAACCACATGATCCAATGATGGTAAAAGTACTAGAAACATTGCAATCAATTTCAGCTGATGTTGCATCAGAACAATAGATAATAAAATGTTCAGTGGACTCATTTTTCACTCTACGGGTCCCTAAGGTTACTTGATTTTTTAGAATTTGAATAAATCATCAGGGAAGAGCCAAGTATCTGTAGTGTTAATGTCACAGTCAGAATAACTTCATTAGCAAAATGTACAGTATCATTCTGGTTCAGGGTGTGTTGAACACTTCATTGGCTTGAGCAGAGAAAAACTTGTAATGACAGATCTTGTTTTCTAAATATATAATTAAATCAGTAGTGGAATAGGTTCTCCCAGGTGAGTGAATGGATGACAAAACATTTCATATAGATATCAACAGATACCTTAGTGAAACTTATGTTCCTAAAATTTACGAAAACAGTAATAATTCCAGAATCCTTTTTACCATGCTTTGCATCACATGCCAGATTCACTTCTCTGCAATACTGGCAACACATCTTATGTACATCATGGTTAATGGCTCAAAAATTAGGTTTCTGATCTTGTAATAAACAGGGCTGAGGAAACGCAAATGGAAGGCCCTTAGCATTATGAAGGTTAAAGCTCCCAGGATACTGTGCAGTGCTGCCCTAGCAAGTCCTGTTTTTTAATTATATGGTACACACTCTTCCATTTGTACTGCATCTGCTGCAAACTCATGGTTATGTTAGCCAGGTGGGTACAGGTTCCATTATAGCAACAATCATAATGATTAACGGATAACATAAAGAAGACTTTTTTTCCTGCTGCATCCTTCTTGCTGCTATTCCTAGTATCAAATTGACTACAACAATGCATAATAAACACCAGAATGAAACAATGCATAATAAACACCAGAATAAAACTTTGAAAGTTTTATTCTAAAGCACAAAATCATGTCTGCTAGTGAATGAATACCTAAGATACAAGCATATTGAAATTAGCATCTGTTTTCCTCTAAGAACTTTCTTCCAAGCAAAACCATGTGCAAAGTACTTTCCAAGGCCAAATTCAACAGCAGAAGGTCTCCAGATGGCAGAGGTGTATAGGATAACTGATACAGGCACATGCTGCAGAATGAGAATCTGCAGTGAGTGAACATTTACCTCCAGCTTTCCCCTATGAAGCGTTAATACAGGACCACAGGAAGCTTCTGCTGTTTCAGCTTCTCAGAAATGATAGGCTCTTTCTGTGGCTTGGTGGTACTTTAAACAGAGACTGAGTGATGCAGATGCATATGAAGAGCCTCCTTCTGACATGCTGAGCAGTTAAGGCACGTTGCCACTTCACAGAGTCAGGCCTCATAGGAAGACATCCTTCTGGTTTTTCTAAACCTGGATATTTTTCTGAAATATATGTTATGGAGTAGCTATTCTAAAAGACTTTATATCAACATCCTCTTTTTCCCAAAAATAAAATTGAATATACAAAGGAGGTTGAGGAGAAGGGGTGGGGGAACTTGCTAGCCCAAGAAAATCTTTGTGCTATAGCCACATATTTTTCAGTATTTACGTTCTGCTTTAAACATCCACAGGATATACAGACAAATCCATAGGTTAGTAGAGCTTCCAGAGGTGTTTCTTTTTGCCTTGCTCAGAGCTGAAGGCAGAAAACTCCTCCATCTCCTGGCTTTCTGGAGCACTCAGCCTGCCTCCTTCCTGCCTGAGCTTCTGGCACTTTAGACCCCATTGCTCCATGCACTCAGCCTGCCTCCTTCCTGCCTGACCTTCTGACACTTTAGACCCCATTGCTCCACCAGCTTCTAACTAAGGTCTGATAAGTGCAGGGGAGACTATGCACCAGAGTAACCCACACCAGATGTGTATCATGGATCATAGAGACAGTGAGATGTGAAAGATGGGGAGGGGTTTTGCTTTTGCTGATCAAGGATCGGAATCTCTGCCCTATTTCTATATCATGCTGGAGTATTTTTTTTTCTACTCATGCACCAAGCAAGACTGGCAAGATGCGTCTTCTCTTCGGGTCTGATCTAAGGTCCATTGAAGTCAACATGCTGGAGTATTTTTTTTTCTACTCATTCACCAAGTAAGACTGGCAAGATGGGTCTTCTCTTTGGGTCTGATCTAAGGTCCACTGAAGTCAATAGAAAGAATTCCTATCTAGTTTCACTCTGACTAGTGCTTTGCCTCATTAGGGTTTTAACCTAAGTAAAACAAACCCTGAAAACGAATTCCTATCTAGTTTCACTCTGACTAATGCTTTGCCTCATTAGGGTTTTAAACTAAATAAAACAAACCCTGAAAATAATTCAATTATAATTAATTTTCTACCTTTGTGTGACTTTCTTCTGCTCTTCTCCCACTTAAAAATTCCCAATACAGTGGGATGAAGTAGATTTTGAGAATTGAACTATAGAATTCTTTTCTCCACTGTAATTCAATTATAATTAATTTTCTACCTTTGTGTGACTTTCTTCTGCTCTTCTCCCACTCAAAAATTCCCAATACAGCAGGGTGAAGTAGATTTTGAGAACTGAATTATAGAATTCTTTTCTCCACCATTGCAAAATGCAATTTAAGCTTTCACACATAGAAGTGATACAGTTTACAGAAAGACACCTTTAAAATTAATGCCTCATTTATTAATTTAGATTAAAATATTTTCTAGTGCTGTATCACTTTGGTCTTTTGATATTTTAGATTGGAGAGAAGGAAGAGCTCTGCAGCAATACTGACTAGCAGAGAGCCTCGGTAGAGTAGCATTGCAATGCAGGTGAATTATGAAAACAGATGGTAGCTAATAGCAACTGAATTAAAATAACACCATTATTAATACAGAGGCATTTCTACAGAACTCTTTTCTCATAGATCTTAGCAATTCATGGGTAGGTTTTTAAACTAATGACTCTATTTTGCTGTTCAGTGACAATAAAACCAGAGGACAGTCCTGGCAACTCTAGACAGCAGTCTGTGCTCCATCTGTTGTGTCCTACATCAAGCCAGCTCTGCTGGCTTTTGTCAGCAAGAGAGGCAATGTCATCATATGTTGAATAAAGTATGCTTGGCTGGAGCATAAGCCCTTACTG
>NW_008690767.1:88568-100150 GCF_000695815.1 Acanthisitta chloris | reverse complement strand
ATACTGTTCCCATGAGCCAGAGAATTGCTTTCACTTCAGAAGATTCTTTCCCTGACAACTTCTCAACAAGCTGTGTGAAATGTAGGTGACCACAAATGAATGAAAAGATTAAACTGTTGGGTGAGATGGCTAGCTGGGCACTTTGATCTGAACTACTATGAGATGTTGAACTTCTACTGACTTCAGCTTTAGGCTGCATTTGTCTAGATGCTTGTGTGGGGATATACTCAAAACCTGAAAAAAACCTTGAACAATTGAAATATTAGGTTTAGTAGCCTGGTGCCAGGTACATGACTGAAGCATTAGAACAGGCTGCTCATGATCCCTGGAGGTATTTAAAAGATGTGACCACATGTAGCTGTGGCACTTAGGGACAAGTCTTTGTGGTGGACTTGGCAGTGATAGGTTAACAGTTGAACTTTATGATCTTGAAGGTCTTTACCAACCTAAAAAATTCTGTGATTCTAAGATCTCTGGAATTGTACTGCTCTGAGCATTTAAGGTCATGTTTGAAACAAGGGAAGATCTAAGGCTTCAGTATCTCTAAACACAGCTTTATTGCAGGAATGTCAATTATGACACTGTAGTTTGTTCATGCTATACACAGGAGCAGAAACTGTAAAGCCAGAATTCTGATTCAGAAAATGAGAAGTGATGAAATGAAATTCAGTATTATGTTATGGAAGAAACCTTGCTAGTCATTAAAACTAAGACACTTTTAGAACTAAAAAATGGGTGCTGTTCACAGGACAGAAAAGATCATGGTTTGTTTTCTGAAGTGGCAATAGAAACTTTCTAACCTTTTGCAATTTGACTTCAGACACCTGTTTTATGGTTCTTTTTTTTTTCCTTTGGAATACTCAGTACTAAATGCAAAACTGGTGCACTTCCAATAATGGTGTTTTCTGCAACTTCTAACCAGATTCTAAAATGTGTAGAAAACTAAAATAAGTCTGAATCTTGCTGTTAAACTGTTACAAAGATAAGAAGCAATTATATAAGATAGTTATTCTGCCTGTAGAAAGTGGGTATTTAGATTTTTCTTCTGCCATTTACCTCTTTTCTTGATAAAAATGATTACTTAATCTTGCAAGCATAGAAACTTGTGACTTATAGATTATAAAAAAATAATCACTTAAAAGTAAAAAAAGAGGTACAACAAATGTGCGCCTTAAAATAGATTTTATACTCAGTAAAGTTAAAATCCTGCAATTGAAAATGAATATATTTCACTAATGGTAGTGTGAATTAGAAAACAAAAGTTCTGATGTTTTCACTCTAAGACTTTTGTGATTTTAATTTTATTAATGCTTTTGGGTTTGAATTGTTACTTTAGTTGGCTTTTTGCTAATATTTAAACACTGCAGATGAGGAAGCAATTCAGGAGACATTATTTTACTGTTCTTATTCTGTTGTGCTTTTGTATTAGCAAAGTAATTTCCAAGCCAGTGGAATGATTAGGTCCAAAGCTTTTAACTGGTTCAACACTGACTGTGATCATAAATACCTCCGTTCAGTTCAGGTGTCTTGGACAGTAACTACAATGCATAGCCATGATTTCTTTTAACCCTTCACTGGTGACAGTACTGGAACAGAAATTTTAGACAAGATCACTTCTGCAGTTTCCTTCTTTATTTACTACAATATCAATTTTTGGGATAATTTATTTAATCATCTGTAAAATAGTTAGAAGGTAGGCCACAGTTTGTTGCTTAAGTGATGCCAATGCTGTCTTCTGTGTCTTCCAAAGCATTAAATTACACAAACAAAAAAAGGTGCAGCTTACCCCCTTTGGCATTTTTTCTGAACCAGGGCAATTCATTTCTACTCCAGGAGACTTAGAATGCCAAAGTGTTTGAAAATCAGTCATTAGCAGCAGTCCACCTTTCAGATGACTAATATTATCAGTGCTGTCAACACAGGTTGCAGAACCTGTTAAGAAAAAAAAAGGCTGAGTTTCTTTCCCTGCCCTTCCCCCTGCCTGTGAGTCCACCAGACCATTACAAGTTCTAAATGAACAGTTCTGTGCTTCTGTTCAACCCCTGAATTTCTATGTGTTTCTTGGCCTGTTACAAGATTGTTGGTATTCGAGGAACACAGTCATACTGAGGAAGGTTATACACAAGGCCCTTCATGAAGGCATCCTAGACCAGAATTTTATAGAAGTTGTGAGCGCTCAGTGAACTCAAAGCACTTACTTGGAGATCTGAAAGAAAAAATGCAATATTTTATATAACCTAGAAATATGGTTGTTTTTTCACTGATGATGTTCTGCCTAATATGATATATTTACTGTACTGCTAAGTTTGAAGCACGAACAACACTTCAAGTCCCCAAAGTGTTCCAAAATCATGAGCCAGGACTATAAGATTGGCTTAAATTAAAGAAATGAAATGTGCATATGATTATTTTCCCTCATTTTTTTCAGGCCATATAGAATGGTAGAGTCATATTTTCAAGCTTTCTCTTCAGATACCAGTATTAGAAGTTCAAGGATTTAAATGAAATCTGAGATTCCCGTGCAATAAAGAATCCTGGAACTGGAAGTTTTTAAGGGAAACCAATGATTCTGAGACTTTGCAATTACATTTGTCTGTGGGCCATTCTGCCTTCCTGAAGAATATAATAAGTGCCATATTACTTCACATGAGAGGTGTTTTCAGCTGTGGTTGCTCCTGGGTGTTTAGAAAAGTAAAGTAAAATAAGATAAATGTAAAGAGATCCTCCTAACTTCCTGCAGGGAAGAATTTGGTTAGGCTTTGCAATCGGACCTGTGTTCCATACATGTCTGTGGCTTTCATAAAATCCTGTAGTAGCAACTTCCATAATTTAATTACATGCTCTTTTTTTAAAGTGATTCTTAGTGTTTTCACTGTGTTATTTCATCATACCAGTTGCTTTTCTTGAGCTCTTGTTTCGTAAGCAACAGTGATCAACCACACTTTTTTCAAGCTGTCCCCATTACACATGATTTTGGTCTTTCCTTCTTAGTTTTGACAGGCCTAACTCCTGCTTTAACTCATACCTCTGGAATTTGGCCCTTAAGAGTTCCTTACTCCATGAAAGCATTAATATTTGTTGGTATAAGTTGTATTCAGCACAATTCCTCAAAAAAATCAATCATCCTAAAGGCACTGGCATTGCAACTTCAATCTCTTGTAAAGAATGTGATGAGTTGTGAAGGTATGATAGCCAGGAAACTGCATTTGTGCACCACAGTATTTTTCTCAGACTGGAAAGTGACTGCAATTGCCTGCAGATAGATTCTGAAGTGACCCTGTTCTGTTATTTTTATACTTCCTCTTTTCCCTGTTCTCCAAAAATAGTTGGAAGTAGTGTCAGCAACCAAGGCAGTAGAAAACATCAAAAACTACTTTACCTATCTCCTTGTTTCAGTGACTTGTGACAGTGGACTTGGAAGCCACTTGGTCAATACCTTAATGGAGATACCTATTCAAAATACACTATTATCTGGTTGATAGATAAAGAAGATAAAAGAGGAATATACAATAGAAAACGTTATCAAAATGCCTCAGAGCAAAAGAATGCACATGAACTGAGGCAACAGGGAATGAAACCAAAAATTTTCAGCAAGCCCCAAGCAGTTAGAGACTTTAATGTTTTGTTGCAGTGCTGGTTTCACAGTTCTTGTTTTCATTTTGTGTACAAGTGAACTTATGATGGTATTCTTTCCCTCATTCATGCCTTTTGTTAGATTGAGAAAATCATATAAAAATAGGGGAAAGAAGCAGTTAATTCTGATAGTTTTTAACATGCCCCTTTTATGGAGATCTACATTATGGGGGCAGAGATACCAGGGAGGTGATGTTACTGTTATACTAGTCAGGGTCACCAGGGTGTAAAGAACTCTGTTTTCTCCTCTTCGGACCCCAAAAGCTTGGAATATTATTTGAAGGAAATAATCTGAGAGAATTTATCTTAATTCCTGTCCCAAATTCAGTTTTCAAGAGTCAGGCCTTGTCATTCCTTGCTGGTCCTCTTGTCCAAACTGGACCTACACAGGCATAAGACCTAGTAGACTCATTACTCTCTACACAGAAGTTCTGGAAGAAACCAATGAATCTTCTCAAGCTGATCATCTATTAACTCTGAAACTTTGGCATTCTCTCTCAGCCTCCCATCTTTCATCTTCTATTGTCAATGACTGCTGTTGCCCCTTCTTCCTTGTCCTGTTCCTATTCCTTCAATTGTTAGTTGCCCATATCATATTTCTTTGCCTTCCTGGTTTTTAGACACCATTCTGCCAAAGTTTCTATTTCATTTTTAATTCTCCCTCCCCTCAGTTTCCTATTTTCCACTTGCTTTTCTTCCAGGATTCCTTCGTTTAAGGATCCTTTAAAGAAAGTTTAAATGAGATATGATATAAACTAAATGAACTCTCTGAAGAAAGATCCAACTAACAGGATTCACATCTGCCTCAGTTTAATTTGGGCAAACGTCTTTCATTTTTTCCACTGTTTGTTTAAGTAGTGAGCAATCTGGATCTGAAGTTGTGTCTCAGAAGTTGAGTCTCATAATGAAGTAAGTCATATAATGAGGCCAAAGTTCAAAATGGTGTGCCATCCTGATATAAATGACATTACAATTCGAGATTCTTGTTTTCAATTACTGTCAGCAGACAAGACTTCTGTATGGTTGTGTCAAAAGTACTATGCTTCTGCAGTTCTGCATGAGGCTTCCAGCACAACTAAGGGATCTGGTTGGATCCAGTGCAATGTCAACTATGTGGAAATGAAGTTACACAACTGTAACTGCTGCCTTTACATTTAGGTACTTCATTTTTATTAGATGTGGTTGAAAAGTAGAACCTTTTGTCAAGGGATTTATTTAATTTTAATTCTATTCCTTGTTTTGGTGTTAAAGTTCTGGAAGTACAAATTTGAGAGAAAGTAAGAAAGTTGAGCATTTCTTTGAGAAATTGAGTGAAGGATTAATTCACAGTTTTTCAGATATTGCCTCATGAGAAAGGATTGAGGTCTTGACTATTTTTAGAGTAGCTGCAATAGTGACCAGCAACAACAAATGAACAAGAAATTAAGGATCTGACTTTGGCTTTGTAGGAAAAATCCATTCAGGTGTACAAACTGGTTCAGACTGCAATAATATTAGCATAATATGTAAAAATATTTTTATTTGTATTTTGGGTTTTTTTTCTAATTATGGACACTTTTTTGGTTAATGAACAAATGAAGCTGCACACAAAAAACCCTCTCTGTTCTAATTTTGTTGTTATTGTGCACGTTTTACAGTTATGTTTCTTGACTACAGCAAAACTGATACATGCATTGTAGGAGTCTCTATTTGATTACCAAATCCCAGTCAGGCAGAGTCAGGTCACAAACCTCCAATGGACAGATATGTGTGAGTTTTTCAATCGAATCTGACAGAAATTAATTTGAGGCTAACATTTCCCTTTGAGATGCCTTCTCTGTGTGCTTGTGTACACAATACAAGCTCTTTCCTGCTGGAAGCTCTTAAAGAGCACCTCGATTTTAAGGGAATAGCTTTTCCCTTGCTGAATAGTAATAGGATTTGATATTATATAGGACAAGATCTTTGAAATTTTGATTATCCTACTGGAGAAAATACTTTCATGTAAACAGGTTAAAGCCATTACATTCTTTTTTTTTCTGACTCTGAAGACATTTATCTTGTGGCTTTATTCTGCCTCAGATATTTAATTTTATTTCTGTAGCATCAAGTGATGGCATTATTCAGTTGCTATTGTTTTCTTTGATGTCTCAATAGCAGGTGCTTATTGGATTGGGACAAAACAGAAGTAAAGGCACATGCAGGTGTGTGGATGAGGCTTTGGGAATAGACAGAAGATTAGGCAGGAGTGATATTCCAATGCCAGGGATGTATCTAGATTCAAAATATATGCTAGATCAAACAGGCATGCTCTATGCTTGCTTTGACATCCAGGCCCCTTTCTGTGTTGCCCATCAGGGTTGTGGTCCTTGGTATTTCTTTCTCCTCTCAAGAGCAGGGATAATGCTAACATAAGGGGGTTTCTGTTTTACTGAGATGGAAGGAGAGGACCTAAAGGCAGGTCATGGCTCTCTTCTTTCTACTACCATGTACCATTCCTGTTACCTGCATCTTTTCCACTATGGCAAAAAAACACTCCAACTATGAGCATAGCAAAGTCGCTATGTATGTGATAGCAAAGAAGATTCATGAGTCCCTGAAAGGAGGAACTTTGAGGAGTAGAGAGGTAACTTTTTCTTACATGAGTGAAGGTGGGAGAGACAGTTTCCCTCACAAAGTGGAATACTTTGGGAAAGCAGTTGAGAGAGAGTGACAGTACTGGGTAAAAGGATCTGTACCCTTAAACAGATGGAGTGGATAGCATAAAGGCCTTTATTGTCACTGTCATTCAGCTGCTTCATGAAGTGCTGTCTCAAATGGAAAAGTTCTCATCCTCTGACAAGGTGAGATTGGCTGGAGGGAAGAGACCAGGAGGGAAAAGAATGTCTTCTATCACAGTCTTCCAGCTCCCATCAACCTGTTGCCCATCAGAATATCTGGCAGCTCTATGTTTTCTTATTGATTATTGTGAAACAGGCTAATGACACTGATCACTGATAGTTTATTGTGGCTAGATGCAGAAAATTGCAGTAGCCCAAAGGCTAGCACATTAATGACTCAGAGGCTGGTAGTGATGAATCCTGATGGATTCTGAATTTCTAGATACTTTTTAGCTGCTTCTCACTTCTACAATGCATGAAACAGCAAATAATAATCTTCCAGCAGACCAATAAAAGAGCAGTGTACAATGCTTTTAATGATGGGACTTGATTTTTCCAGCTGCTACTTTAAACAAGCCAACTGTCATTTGCAGGAACTGGAAAGGTACCAGGGTACCTCTTTTTTTTTTTTCCACTCAACTATGATTCATGATGCTTGGGCCGTATGAGATGAATAGGAAGGAGCTGAAGGAGGGCAGATGCTGGTGAAGACCAAGACTCTGGGTTCTTGGTATATGGTACTGCTAAGGGAACAGCCCTGCAAATGAGTGAGATGGCAGCCTCACTATGCAGAAGTGTGGCATGGGAGATGGCTCTGTGAAACCTGAGAGCAGAGTGCTTTATCTCATCTACAGAGATTTCTGGATGCTAGAGAATGTGACCTGTCTTTCCAACTCCCCAAAGAGTTCTCCACCAGAACCTAGGTGTTATGCTAGATATTTCTAACATGAGGAATGGAAGGGGAATGGGAAAAAGACATGCAAGAAACAACCTTCAAGGAATTTAAGTAAACAATTTTGTACAATTTTAATAATCTAGTCTTAAATTCAAGTTGTTGCATGTGAAATAAATATTAGCTTAATGTGTGTTCATTCAGTGTCTGCAGCTGTCCCAAATGGTCTTCCCTCTGAAGGCTTATAATACTTTTATCATGGCCCAGAGAAGCATCTCTAACAATCAGGAAGGTCTTCCTGAGATAAACACAGAAAGTTATTAATACTAGCTCAGAGAATCTATGCTCTTAAAGTGACCTGCTGTCCTTGATCTGCGAGGGAACTTGTACTGATGTTAAGGGCCATTGGAAAAGTTGCAGTTCTTAAAGGGACTGCTGTGAGGTAGTTTAGGTCCTAAATGTTTGGGAAGGGAATGAATGTGTGATATTTTATATTCTTATAAAAACTAATGATTTTATGTAATGGTAATACCATGGTGTGAATTCTTATAATTCTCCTTTCAGTGTTTTCATGTCAAGTACTGAAACACTGTGCATTAAAATTGACACGAGAAACTGATTGAAAATAAGAGTATTGTGGTTTTTGTCTGATCTGAAAAATCATAGTCTATAAACTGAAAGAAAAAAAAGAGAACTACTCTGAATTTTGGGATTCTCTCAATTTTATTATTGATGTGGCTAGCGGCGTCAACTGCTTATCCCTTTTTTGTACCCGCCCAAATATGTCTGTTGAGATATTAGAACCCCATTTCTCAGAAACAGTTCTATTTTGTGTATAAAGCTGCTTGAGGGAATAAGTTTACAGAGCAAGGCCATAAAGGTCTTCCAGGAGTAAGAAATTGTGCAGATAGAACTCATTAAAATCACAGTATGATATGACTTCTATGAGTCACACAAATAAATAATCTAGAAGTATATGGACTTTATGTGTATTTTACTTTGCCTTGAAAACCAGTGTAGTTTAAGCACCCAGGGACATCATAGGCATTTGCTTCACTAAAGATGCTGAAAGCACTAAGCAAGGACTGGCCTGCACAAAACCATGTACGTTTGATACATTGATACAGCCTGTGACATACTTAATAATAGTTCTCATTTTTACACTCTGTCCAGCATAGTCCAGATAATTTGAAACTAAAAATGTTAATCCAAGACACTTTGCACATGAACATGGGACTTAGTCTGTTTCTCTGTAGGAACAGACATCTCCTTTGTAGTCTCAGGAGATGTAAGTCAACATAGCTTCGTATATTTTAAGAATGCTTTTCTGATTTACCCTAGTTTAGGATTCCATTGAAAATTGCTTCCATTTATTCTATACTCAGTTTTAAATGCTATCTATAGCTTCATAGAGCATATGTTGATACAATGCACTTTTATCCTGCTCCATTTTCTTCAGACGTGGCTGTTTTTTGCCATCAGTCCCCTCTTCTTAAATGCTTTTACCCGTTCACTGGCTAAATCCATTCATCCTTGAAAAATAATGGAGTGTTCTGCCCTAGCCAGGAGACTACAGTCTCCACCTCTTCATTACTGGACTGCATTGTGCCATTAACTCAGCTTGTTCTTTTCATGGCTGCTAGCACCTATTTTATTTGATGAAGTGAATCTCTCATTCTAGGCTTATTAGCATCCATGTCAAGTCAATGTGTAAAGTCCTTCTCTTTCAAGACTGATGAATACAAACAAGTAGTGAACAGAACCCATGAGCAATCTTTATCGTTTCACTGCCACATTAATAACTCCAACTCTAATTGACAGGGTAATTAAACCCCAAAGATATCCCAAGAAAGCAGCCTGGGTAGCTGTGATCATGCCATATAAGTGACAGAGAACACATCCTGTGAAACAGGATAAAAATGGTCTTTCTGCATTTTGTGCTACTGAAACAGCTGTCCTGATGATTCACATCCTCTTAAGTGAGCTTTGAGCATGTCATAATCAATTAAAAATAGTTGTCATTTCAGATAACAGTTTTGGAATTTTTAAACTTCCCTGGGACAAAGACTCCTGAGCTGTCTCCTCCACAGGACCCCTGTCATTCACTCACCTCTCACTCCTTGGAGTTGTGACAGTTAAGAGTCAGTCTCCCATGGAAGAAACACAGTTTTATTGCTCTACTCTCTCCCAACTCTCATGTGTGTTTTTCCCAGAAGCAGTACCTGTTTCTAGCTTCTCTGCAGTGCTACCACATTGTTACCACTCCTTCCTCTTTCTAGCTCCTGTTTTTTTATTCACCATCTCTTATATCACTTGGGTTGTCTGCTCCTCTGAATTCCAGCTCACTGCAGGAGCAGTTATTTTCCATTTGTGGACAGTGCTATTGTAAGGGCACAGGTGTGTCAGCTGAATGCTTAGACTAGACTAGACTAGGATAGTTCAGCTGGAATGGATCTACAATGGTCATCTAGTCCAACTGCCTACCCCATTCAAGGCTGAACAAAACCTAAAATGTCATATTAAGGGCATCGTCCAAATGCTCTTCAACACTGACAGGCATGGGGCCATCTCTCCAGTTAGCCTGTTTCCAGGGTTTGACTTCTCTCTGGGTAAAGAAATGTTTCCTAATGTCAAATCCATTAGACCTGATAGGATTCATCCTAGAGTACTGAAGGAGGTAGCAGGTGTTACAACAGGACCCCTTCTTAATCATCTACAAAATATGTTCAGAGTCTGGGGAGGTCCCCACTGACTGGTAGCTAATCAACACTATTACAGTTTATAAGAAGAGCTTGAAGGAACTCCCAAAAACTACTACCTGTTGTAAAAAATTTGGAGAATGTCATATATGTGTGTTCATAAAGGCATTTAAAGAACAATGAAATAATCAGGCACAGTCAACAAAGGGAAAGTCCTGTTTAACTGATAAGTTCTGTCTGGTGGATGAAAGGAAGGTGGTGGATGTACTTCTGGATTTTAGTACAACTTTTCATACTGTCCCACAGCATCCATATGAACAAATTGTTCAGCTGTGGAATGAACAGGTACCAGTGCACTGGGAGAAGAGCTGTCTGAGTGTCAGGGCTCAAAGAATTGCAGTGAATGGCTGATAACTAGTTACCAGTGGTGTTCCTTGTGACACAGTTATAGAGCCATTTCTGTTGATGCAGTTAGTAATTTTGGTGATGATACTAAACTGGGAGGTGCTGCTGACTCTCCCATGAGATGGGAGAGTCAGCCTGTCCCAAGAGGCCTTGCAGAGGAATATGGATAGATTGGAACATTGGCATGGACAGAATGACAACAAGCACCAGGTTCTGCACCTGGGATAGAGTAATGCTGGACATGAGTCTAAACTGAGCATGGCTGGAGAGCAGCCCTGTAGAAAGGAGTCTGGGGATGCTGGTTGGCAGAAGGCTCAACAGGAGTTAGCAGTGTATGTGCCCTGGAAACCAAGAGGATAAACCTCATCCTGGGGTGTATCAAACACAGCATCACCATCCAGCCAAGAGAGGTGATTATCCTGCTGTATTTAGCTCTGGTGCACGAGTCTAAACTGAGCATGGCTGGAGAGCAGCCCTGTAGAAAGGAGTCTGGGGATGCTGGTTGGCAGAAGGCTCAACAGGAGTTAGCAGTGTATGTGCCCTGGAAACCAAGAGGATAAACCTCATCCTGGGGTGTATCAAACACAGCATCACCATCCAGCCAAGAGAGGTGATTATCCTGCTGTATTTAGCTCTGGTGCACCCTCACCTTGAGTATGCAGTTCTGGACACAGCATCACCATCCAGCCAAGAGAGGTGATTATCCTGCTGTATTTAGCTCTGGTGCACCCTCACCTTGAGTAGTGTGTGCAGTTCTGGGCCTCTTCATTTAAAAAGGTTGTGAAAGTACTTGAATGCATCCTGAGAAGGGCACCAAAGTGGGAAAGGGGCTGGCAGGCATGTGCTCTGAGGACCAGCTGAGGGCATGGGATTTATCTGGTTTGGAAAGAAGGCCAAGAGGCAATCTTACTGCTCCCTACAGCTTCCTGAGGAGAGGAAGTGGAGAGGAAGGTGCTGAGCTGCAAGTACTCCCTGGTACTCAGTGCCGTAACAGGCAGGAATGGCTCCAAGCTGCATCTGTCAGGGGAGGTTTTGACTTGATGTGAGGAAACATCTCTTTACCCAGAGAGTTGTCAAACCCTGGAACAGACATCCTAGAGAGGTGTTTGATGTCCAACCAAGCCTATCAGTGTTGAAGAGACATTTGGACAGTGCCCTTAAAAGCCATGCTTTAACTTTTGGTCAGCCCTGAAGTGGCCAGGCAGTGAAGGTCCAGCAGTGGGACAAAATGATTGTTGTAGGTCTCTTCCAACTGAACTATTCTACTTTACCCTATTCCACTATATTCTATTCTTCCTACTTGCTCCTTTCCCT
>NW_008690767.1:83851-88353 GCF_000695815.1 Acanthisitta chloris | reverse complement strand
CCCTACCAGTATGCACTGAGGAAATCTCTGATGACATTTCTTCCCAGCCTGCACTAGCAGAAGGCATTGAACACCCATAAGCATCTCCTAGCCAAGGCATTTACTCTGTTATCTTGTGGGAAGGAGGCATGAATCTTGTGACGGGGGTGAGAGCTGTGGATCATCTCGAGATGATAGGAACATCTGCACAAATTTGCAAAACGTGAGTGTGATGCACAGTTGCTGAAAATCTTCTGTCTTCATCCAGCTGAGATGAGTTTCCGCAGAATGGCAAAACCCCACATCTCTGACATTAGTGAGGCTCAAAGATCAAGCTCTCAGTCTGAAGCAGGATGTGCTCCTCAACTAAATGGTTGCAAAAGATTTTGGAGTTGAGTAATACCTGTATGTTTTCCCATGGGCATGAGTCCTGCACTGCAGAGACCTGGTCTCCAAAGTGGAGACCTCAAACCTAGGTTGTAGCTTGTTATGCCATAATTGTCCTGTTCAGTTCCCTGTGCTCACCAATAGTCAAGGAAAAATGAGACCATTGTTTTCCTGAAATGTCAGGAGCTATTCAGTTTCAAAAACATGTTCAAGGACAAATAACTCACAGGTTACAACAGGAAACAGGATATTAATTTTCATTTTTCTCCATCAATTTCAGAGATGATGCTCACAAGCATTAACACAACATGTATGTGTATACAGGAGCAGGCTGATGTGTTCCTCAGTTTAGCTTGAAAATTCATCCTCTGCTGTCTGGCAAAGGCAAGAGGCAAAGCTACAGAAAACAGAAGCAGGAATTTAGGCCAAGTAGCTCCTGTTTCCTGAAGGGTGAGAACATGAAGAATGAGGATCTGTATGAACCTCACACACACAAAAAAAAGTAGAGGTGTGTGATACTGTGGGTATCAGAGGCTCTTGATGAAGTGAGTTACCAGCTGCTAGCTCTGTCCATGTGGGCCAGTCTGTGGTATGGTGCCCTGTTGATGAAGACATGGCCTGTGTCAGGGTCACCAGCAGCTCCTGTGTCTCCTGCCTTGCCGTAAGCAGCACGCATTGGCTGCTCCCTGACAACCTTCTTGCATAACCTCATCCTCCAACATTTTGCAGCTAAAGCACTTCCTAAGCCAGTGGGTGTCAAAGTATTTATCACCCATCAGCTGATTGCCCTCCACGAACCCATCCTGCCTTACCATGTAAACCCCTGGTTTGCATATGGCCAAACTGTAGACAGAAACTGGTCCTCAGCAGGTGCCTGAGAATTAAAGTCTGGCAAAGATTTATAAAAATCTTAAAGGAAGGAAATATTAGCCAAGCTTAAATATATTTTTTCTATTAACTGTATTCATAATAAATGTAATCACTTAATGACTTTCCCATATGCATAAGCAAATAACACAGTTTACTGATAGATGAAACAAACTCAGAAACAATTAGTGCATGGAAGCTCTTTCAGTAGCTCAAACCTATCACGTTTTCTCTCCTGATCCTGTGCAATACACAGCAGGATATAAAGCGTGTAACCAAATGATGTGAACTGACTATCAGAAGATCAAACATTTCTCACCAAGAGATGTTCTAATGTAATGCTGGGAAGCACCTCTCTGTATATAGCGTACATTTATTTGGCACATGAAATATTCAAACATCATCTACAGTGTTTGGAGCAAGAGAAGCACAGGTATATGGGTATGTCATTTTACTTGGACGCTTTTATTTTTTTTCCATGGGAGAGGGATCTACTTAGGAGTTGGGGATCTAAGGGATACGGAGTCTGTAGGAAATGTGTACTTTCACTGGCACTACACAGCCCTCCTGCCACATCCACCTCCACTCTTTTTTCTGTCTCTGATGATGCTGTCACTTCATTGTGGTGTGTAGGAGTAGCAGCTATGCAAGGTGAGGCATTTACAGCTCGAGTAAATGAAAGCAAATATATCAGTGAATAAGTTAATCATCATCACACACACTGTAAAACTATCTTCTTCTTCCTGTTGGTGTGGTAAGAGCATTACTTCTCTGAAGAGTTACACAGTTAGTGCTGTGACTCATTAATAAATTCCTGTTATTCAATGAACACAAAAATATACCTTATTTTTTTGATGTTTCTGCTGTCCTTTAAATGTTCTAGATCCTGCCAAAGATTTTGCAAAAATTTTGGAAAAAGACTATTTCATTCACTGTAAGAATCATGTTTTTTGCCCATTTGGATTTCTTATTAGCCTGCTTGAATGATGTTAGTTTGACCTTATGATGGTCTTCACATGATGTAAATCTCCATTATTGTCCATGCTATATCCAACCAGGAGATGTCTTAAGGCTGTTGTGCCAGATACTGCAGAAGACACCATGAGATGTGAGGAATGTGGTTTTACTAGAGTGCCATAGTTAGTAATGCATCTGGGAAGTGTATTCTTAAACCTTACCCAGTTGGTATCACCCTTTCTTGCTAATCCATCTTGCCTCTTGACATGTTTTTCCTTCACAGTTCTGTTTTACTTGGAAGAGATGTGAGATTAATTTGTCCTCTGACTAGCTAGGTTCCATCATCATTGCTATAATCACCTCCCATCACTTTACATAAGAGTAGAGGAGGGAGGTGCTGTCTCTTCAGTGTGTAGTTAGGAAGAACCACAATCCAATTTCCTATATATATATTTTTTAGGAAATGCCCTTTATCTTATATAAATTCTGGTTTAATCAGGAAACTAAAAGACCTGTTGAACAATTGTCCTCCCTGAGACACAAAAATAAGTATTCAATAAAACCAGCTTGTTAGATCTAGTAGGAAAGGGGGAGAATTGATTCCAATCTTCCCAAAGACACAAAGCATTACAACAAGCCTCTTTCCTCTAAAATAACAAGAACTGTGGTAAAAGGAGCTGTCCCACTGGCTGCACCGGAATGAGTATAATGTAGATTATGCTTAGGCCTTGTTCTAGCAATTCAGGCATAGAAACATCTTTTCCTGGATTTCCTTTCCATTATATAGTCAAGCACTTATGAAGGAAAAGAAGTGTCCCAGTAGTTCAGTTTGTGAAAAGTGGGGCTCTGTGGGAGTGGGAGAAACACAGAAATTAATGAAATCTGGAGGAGGAGAAATTAGAAGCATCAGAGGTTTTCTTAATAGGAAAATTCCCTTCAAAATGCAAAAATGATTGACCAGAATGGGCTTGCACAGGCAGAGACTGTAATCCATTACTGTCTCTTAATACAACACAATTATTTTGGAATTAGCATAAATTGGCAGAAATTTGCTCATACAGAAAACCCACTCACATATCCATGAAAATCAAGATGCAAAATGCAATATAGTGTCTGGTTGGCAGAGATGGATAGAGAGAGTGAGAGAGGGAGGAAGAGCCATTGACAGTTTACAATTTATCTTGTTAATCTTCGAAGTGTGCAAGACTGAGCCTTGCATGTTTAACCTGTTCAGCACGGGTGAATAAAGGGTCTGTAGTGTGAGGTACAACTTGCTCTGACAGTGCCCTGCATCCACCACTCCAGAAAAGAGGAAAGAGTCCCCCTAGTGTACCAATGCTGTAAGAAGCAGGAGGATCTCCCTCGACTCATTTAATCTGCTGCAAGCTCTGCTATGGCATGTGAGCAACTGCATAAAGGTATTGCAGTAAACCTCCAGGCTCTGATGATAACAAGGCTTCTAGTTCATGAAGCAAGGAACCATAAAAATCATAAATCATGAGCATTAAAAAACGAATGTGTGTTTTAACACAGTTTAACTATGAAGTAATTGGGTTTTGCATTACTGTATAATTTAAATATTGCTTTTGCCACCCAGGAAATATATATTCTCCTGAAAGACAGAAGAGAAATTATTATTATAAACAATAATACTGTTTTCACAAGTTCTTAGCTGTGTAGCTGAGAGGTAAATTCATGCACATCATTCTTTCCGGAAGTACCACTTTAATTTTTTTTATTGTTTCAATTAAATGGGAAAAGTCAACTGCAGATAAAAGTATTCAGTGTTACTGGGGAGCACCACTTTTCCTGGCTGCCAGAAATCCAGTGTGCAGCTCAAAACACAGGCTTTGTACCACTTTGAATTTGCGCTGTCACAGATCAAGTGATAAAGCAGCCTTCTCCCTTTGTAAGCCTTTATCATAGCCACCCTCTCAATAATCTTAGGTACAACAATGCAAACCTGGCCCATTGTGCCAGGTGCTGAAGGAGCATGCATATGGGAAGGCATAGCTGTCATAGATAGCTGTGGCTCCATAACCATTTTCCTCTTGGGTATGCTGAGGGAGAGGCACAGATAGAAAAGTTTCAAGTGAGACTAGAAGGTCTCTGTTAGGAATGCAGCACAGCTAGCTGTGAAACAGTATTTGTCATTCTGTCCTTCAACAATTTTCTTCAAGTTACCAATGCTGGAGTGAATCTGGCCAATCGAGTTTCCCTTTGCACCCTGCTCCCCACCTGAGTCTGCCCTGTGGCAGGTTAGGAGCTACCTTGCCTCCTCACATTTTTGACTGCTGGCAGGAGAGCTAAAT